>NW_012115599.1:5351537-5352949 GCF_000951035.1 Colobus angolensis palliatus
TTGGTGAGGATGTAGAGAAACTGGAATCTTCATAATACACTGATGGCAAGAATGTAAAATGGTACAGCCATTTTGGCATTGAGGAAAACAGTTTGGCAATTCCTCAAGTAGTTAAATATAGAATTATATGATCCAGAAATTTCATTTTTACACATATACCCAAAAGAAGTAAAAATATATGTACACTCATTAATTTGTACATGAATATTCATAACTGCATTATTCACAATAGCCAAAAACATCAAAATGTCTATTGACTGACGATGAAAGGATGAAGTGAAGGAATGGGATATTATTTGGCAGTAAAAAAGAATGAACTGCAGATACCTGCTAAAACATGGATAAACCTTAAAAACATTACGTTAAGTGAAAGAAGCCAGTCACAAAAGGCTGCATAGTGTATACTTCCTTTTTTATTAAATATCCCGGGTAGGAAAATCCATAGATACAAAAAAGCAAATGGTGGTTGCTGGAGTAAGGGAGAATGGGGAAAGACTGTTTGTCATATGCTGAATATCTGTGTCCCCCTAAAATCCACATATTGAAGACTTAGCTCCCTATGTGATGATATTTGGAGATGGGCCTTTTAGGTGGTAATGAGGTTTAGATGAAGACGTGAGGGAAGTCCTTTCTTAATTACTAGGACTGCTATAACAGATTAACATAGACAGAGTGGCTTAAACAACCAACTGTTCTAGAGGTTGTAAAGTCCAAAATAAAGGTGCTGGCATATTTGCTGTCTGGTGCAGATGGTTCTCTTCTTATAGAATCCTCACATGGTAGAAATAGAGACCATCTCTCTTGTGTTTCTTCTTCTAAGGGCACTAATCCCATCCATGAGAGCTCCACCTTGATGACCTAATTACCTCCTCCACCTCCAAATACCATCACACTAGGAATTCGGGTTTCAACAGATGAATTTTGGAGGGAAACAAACAGTCAGTCCAGAGCAGGCCTTTATGATTGACTTAGTGTCCCTATAAGATTAGGAAGAGACTGGTGTTTACTTTCCCTTTGCCACATGAAGACATAGCAATATGGGATTCAGGACATGCCATCCCAAAAATACGATTGCAGGAGATAAGAATATGTACTTTTGCCATAGGATTATATGGACTGGTTATTTTGAGAAACTAGACACAAGAGGAGTTCTGAAAAGTTACCCATTTGTAAGAGAAGTTTACATGTATAAAGGAAATCTCCATTGGTAAGGGTATCTCCCTGTCTATATCAGGAAAAAGATAACTAAACAAAACCACTAGAGACTCAATCAATGGAGAAAGTATTGACTTAAATCTGAGTAAGAAAACTTACCCTTGTTTTAAGATGCTTTTTTGGCCATCTCTTAATGAGGCATTTCTTTCTTTCCTTCCTTCCTTCCTTCCTTCTTTCCTTCCTTCCTTCCTTCCTTC
>NW_012115599.1:5353919-5355630 GCF_000951035.1 Colobus angolensis palliatus
TATTTTATTTTATTTTATTTTATTTTTAAGAAGGGTCTGGAATTCCCATCTGGAATTTATTTATTTTTATTTATGTATGTATTTATTCATTAGGTTATTGGGGTACAAGTGGTATTTGGTTATACAACTAAGTTCTTTAGTGGTGCTTTGTGAGATTTTGATGAATCTATCACCTGAGTAGTATATACGGCACCCAATTTGTGGTCTTTTATCTCTCATCCCCTTCCCACCCTCTCCCCCTGAGTTCCCAAAGTCATTCTTATGCCACTGTGTCCTTGTAGCTTAGCTCCCACATATCAGTGAGAATATACAATGTTTGGTTTTCCATTCCTGTGTTACTTCACTTAGAATAATAGTCTCCAATCTCATCCAGGTTGCTGCAAATGCCATTAATTCATTCCTTTTTATGGCTGAGTAGTACTCCATCATATATATATATACCACAGTTTCTTTATCCACTCATTGATTGATGGGCATTTGGGTTGGTTACACAATTTTGCAATTGCAAATTGTGCTGCTATAAACATGCGTGTGCAAGTATCTTTTTCGTGTAATGACTTCTTTTCCTCTGGGTAGATACTCAGTAGTGAGACTGCTGGATCAAATGGTAGTTCTACTTTTAAAATATTTAAGGAATCTCCACACTGTTTTCCATAGTGGTTGTACTAGTTTACATTCCCACCAGCAGTGTAGAAGTGTTCCCTGATGACCACATTCACACCAACATCTCCTGTTTTTTTATTTTTTTTTTATTATAGCCATTCTTTCAAGAGTAAGGTAGTATTGCCTTGTGGTTTTGATTAGCATTTCCCTGATCATTAGTGATGTTGAGCATTTTTTTCATGTATCTGTTGGCTATATGTTTATCTTCTTTTAAGAATATATACATCAATTTTTAAATTGCAAAACAAAAGATTAAACAGAAGCCTCCACATAATTTGAAAAATGGGTTTGTTTAAAATTAAAACTGAGTTTACACATGAGGAAATAAAAGTCTAAGGATACATCTTACTAAACACTTCTGGTCTAGACTATTGATTACGTTGCTGCTGTTTACAGAAACAAATTTTTCCCTAACACTATATTCCCCATCTTCATAGATCTTTATAGTCCTGTTTCTCCTGTGAGAAAGAAGGGTTTATATCTTGAGTTACACAGTTGTACCTCGGTATCCATAGAGGATTGGTTCCAGGATCCTCACAGGCACCAAAATTTATAGATGTTCAGGTCTCCAATATAAAATAGTATAGTATTTGCATATAACTTACACACATCCTCCCATATACTTTAAATCATCTCTAGATTGCTTATAATACCCAATACAAAGTGAATGCTATGTAAATAGTTGCTATATTGTATTATTTAGGGAATAATGAAAACAAAAAGTTTGTACATTTTCAGGACAGATAAAATAATCCTTTTTTTCCTCAACTATTTTCAATCAAAAGTCGGTTGAATCCCTGGATGTAGATGTGGATGCAGAGCCCACAAATGTGGAGGCCCAACGGTGTTTGAATTCCCGTTGCCTCAAAAAAGATGGGAATAGCTGTGCTAGGGCCCTTGGGCTATGGGCCAAATTCTGTTCAATTCATTTCAGGTGTTTTTAAGTACTTCTTTTTCCCCAGCTAAAGAAGAAATTAGGCCAGGCGAGGTGGTTCATACCTGTAATCCCAGCACTTGGGAGGGAGGCTGAGGCAGGCGGATCATGAGG
>NW_012115599.1:5355805-5387132 GCF_000951035.1 Colobus angolensis palliatus
AAAAAAAAAAAAAAAGAGAGAAATTAACATGTTGAACCATTTGTTATTTCCTTTCCTGTGGTCTTCTTGAAAAATGAACATTTAGGTTCTATCACACATGCCAAATCCTGTCCAGAGCCTGGGGTAGGGATTTTGGTTACAGAGCATGGCCAGGCTGCCTAGTATTTTTATAAGACACAAAGGCCTGCCCCGTGGAACCTTTAAGGAGAGGAGTGAGATCCAGCTCAAAGGTCAGCAATTTGAGCTATCAGCAGAAAAAGCTCCAGCAAGAGTAGCTAGTGGATTAAAAACACAACCCTATGTGATTGTCAGAAGCATTTAAACCAGAGTGACTCCATCTTGTATAGAGGCTGGGTAAAAGAAAGCTGAGACCTACTGGGCTGCATTCCCAGGAGGTTAGGCATTCTAAGTCACAAGATGAAATAGGAGATCGGCACAAGATGCAGGTCATAAAGACCTTGCGGATAAAACAGGTTGCAGTGAAGAAGCCAGTCAAAACCCACTAAAACTAAGACGACGATGAGAGTGACCTCTGGTCATCCTCATGGCTCATTATACACTAATTATAATGCATTAGCATGCTAAAGGACACTTCTACCAGCACCATGACAGTTTACAAATGCCATGGTAGTATCAGAAAGTTACCCTATATGGTCTAAAAAGGGGAGGAACCCTCAGCTCTGGAAATTTCCCACCCCTTTCCCGGAAAACTCATGAATCCACTGTTTGTTAGCGTATAATCAAGAAGTATCTGCCTTCACTTAGAAGCCCTGGTAATGCCACTTACATGACTGCATCTTAGACAACCTAACTCCAGCTCGCTCTCTCTTTATTTTTTTGGTTGGAGGGGAGGGGAAATGAAGTCTCACTCTGTTGCCCAGGCTGGAGTGCAGTGGCACGATCTTGGCTCACTGCAGCCTCCACCTCCAGGGTTCAAGAGGCCTCAGCCTCTCTACTTGGGAGGAACCCACCACAACGCCTGGCTAATTTTTTGTGTTTTTTAGTACAGACAGGGTTTCACCATGTTGGCCAGGCTGGCCTTGAACTCCTGGTCTCGGATGATCTGCCCACCTTGGTCTCCGAAAGTGCTGGGATTTCAGGCATGAGCCACTGCGCCCAGCCGCCATTCTTTTATTCCTCTACCTTCTAAATAAACTTGCTTTTACTTTACTGTATGGATTCGCTTCAAATTCTTTCTTGTGTGAAATCCAGGAACCCTCTCTTGGGGGTCTTCATCGGGATCGGTTTCTAGTGACAATCTTAGTCAGTGTCACACCCTCTGCCCCATAGGCTTTTCAGATTTTAAAAACAGTTAACATTAAATGTTTTTCACTGAGCCAGAGAAAAGATCGTCAAAATTTACCTACGCACAGTAGCTTTGCCTAACGTGTTCAAGTTATTTCTGGATATGGAAGAGACAACTAACTGCCAGTGGGGAGAATCCACATTCTTCTAAAGATTTATCTTCCTTCCTTCAAGATCCAGTTATTCCCAGTGCTGGATCGTGGCAGACACCATTCCCTGCCAAGGAAGGGAGCAAGTGTTACTGAGCACCTGCCATGTGCTGGCACTGTATGTACATCGTCCATTTCGTACTCACCACAACTTTAGGAGGTAGATCCTTGATACAGTTTGGATGCTTATCCCTTCCAAATCTCACATTGAAATGTGATCCCCAGTGTTGGAGGTGGGGCCTAGTGGGAGGTGTTTGGGTCATGAGGGCACATCTCATGAATGGCTTGGCGCCCTCCCTGCGCTAATGGTGAGTTCTCATTCTATTAGTTCAAGCAGGAATGGTATTTTAAGGGAGGCTGGCATTTCCTGCCCCCTTCTCTCTCACCATGTGACACCCTTGCTCCCCCTCCACCCTCTGCAATGGTTGAAGCTTTGCAAGGCCTTACCAGAAGCTGAGCAGATGCTGGTGCCATGCTTGTACAGCTCACAGAACCATGAGCCAAATAAAATTCTTTTCTTTATTAATTACCCAGTCTCAGGTATTTCTTTATAGCAATGCAGAATGGACTAACACAATTCTCTCATTAGCTCCAGTTTATACTAAAGAGAGAGGTAATGTGCCATAGTCTCAAAGGTAGTAAACAGCAGAGCCAGAATCTGAACTCATGGTTCTAGAACTTGAAACTTACATCCTTTCCATTTTGGTGAGGTAAATGAAGCAGGAATGTGAAGAACAGGATTAAAAACAGGACTGAATGTGGCATCCCAATTCTCAGCTTTGTTAGGGGGAACTGCTGGGACTTAAGATACACCACCCCAAAATATGACTATAGGAGACCAGAATATGCCACCTGAAAATATACTTATTTGACATATTTCAAACTGGTTATTCTGAGAAACTGCAGTCACAGGAGTCCTTGAAAAGCTGTTCTATTGCAAAATAAATTTACATCTGTAAAGGAAATCTACATTAATAAAGTACCTCTATCAGGAAGCAGGATGCTCAAAAACAACTTTTATTACCCGACAGCAGGAAATGCCATCTCAGAATATGCCACTTTCATATGCTGATTACTTCAAACTGAGGGTACTTGGAGAACAGCAAATGCAGGGAGGGGCTGTCTCTAAGCTCCCTCTATCTGCTTTCCTTATCGGCAGAAGGAACTCAGTTGTCATCAACCAGGGAAGACTGGCTCATATCACGGCAGAGGAGACTGGGGTCGGCAAACCATGCCCAGACAAACTTGGTCATAGACTACACCTACGCTTCTGATGGCCCATTCACCCTCCTCAAAGCTCATTTACTCCACTCTAAGTTGCCTACATCCCCTCACCCCTCTGAAGAGGGTATATAAGCTTCTAGATCCCACTGAGTTTTGGGTATTCTTTTTTCTTTCATGTGATGCCTCCGCCCCACTGTGGCCTCGCCTCTGCACATAATGAATTTGTATACCTTTTCTCCTGTGAATCTGTGTTATGTCAATTTAATTCACAGCTCAACCAAAGAACCAAAAAGGGTGGATGGAAGCCATCTTTGACTTCCCTACAGGACCTAGAGTGTTCCTGAGGGTTTGTTACCTCTAGAAATGTGATTTTCAATGAGTTTTGCATCAGAATCACCTGAGGAATGTTTTCATTATACATATGCCTGGGATTCACCACCTGGAAGTTCTGGTTAGTGAGAAAATAAAATATGCTAAGCTTTCTATAATTCCTAGAAAACATACCAAATAAAAATAGTGAGAGGATTAATTAAGCACAAAAGAAATACCTTGAATAAAAAAAGATAGATTTTAATTAATTTAGGACTAAGTTATTGGATCTTGAAGATGTTAGAACATCTCAATAGGATGACATTTTGTTATCTTGTTCATAATTTCTTGAATCAGGAATGGTTGTCTAGGTGTCCATCAACAGCTATATTTAGAGCTGTGTTGTTTTTTTTTCCCGCCGTCAATTCAATTCAATCATTCTTTTGAATGCATGCCATTTGCAAACCTGTGGCTTTTAAAAGTCACATCAAGAAGAAAAGGTTAAATTCAACAAAAAATTTAGCAAACAGTTTATTGACTACTTGACATATGCAAAACCCCATGCTAGGCAGTGCAAGTCTTGAAAGAAGGAAAAGGGAGACAGAGGCAGGGAGGGCATTTCAGGAAAAGGGGATGGCTTATCTAACACTACAGAAAAACAAAGTGATTATTCAGAAAAGTTCTGCTAGATTTTTTTGAAGTTAGGTTATTTATTTATTCCAAATATAGTTATTGAGTACATTTTTTTTTTCTGTTCCCCCATCTCCTGGGGTGAATTGACTTTTACTTATTTTTTTCCATAAGTTATTGGGGTACAGGCAGTATTTGGTTACATGAGTAAGTTCTTAAATGGTGATTTGTGAGATTTTGGTGCACCCATCACCTGAGCAGTATACACTGCACCATATTTGTAGTCTTCTATCCCTCACCCCCTCCCACTCTTCCCCTCAGCTCCCCAAGGTCCATTGCATCATTCTTATGCCTTTACATCCTCATTGCTTAGCTCCCACATATTAGTGAGAACATATGATGTTTGGCTTTCCATTCCTGAGTTACTGCACTTAAAATAATAGTCTCCAGTCTCACCCAGGTAACTGCAAATGCCTTTAACTCATTCCTTTTCATGGCTACCTAGTATTCAATCGTGTATATACAGCACAGTTTCTTAACCCACTTGCTGATGGGCATTTGGGTTGATTCCACGTTTTTGCAGTTGTGAGTTGTGCTGCTATAAACATATGTGTGCAAATATCTTTTTCAAATAATGACTTCATTTTCTCTGGGTAGATATTCAGTAGTGGGATTACTGGATCAAATGGTAGTTCCACTTTTAGTTCTTTAAGGAATCTCCACACTGTCTTCCATAACAGCTGTACTAGTTGACATTCCCACCAGCAGTGTAGAAGTGTTCCCTGTTCACCACATCCACACCAGCATCCTCTGTTTTTGATTTCTTGATTATGGCCATTCTTGCAGGACTGAGATGGTATCATATTGTGGTTTTGATTTGCATTTCCCTGATCATTAGTGATGTTGAACATTTCTTCATATGTTTGTTAGCCATTTGTATAACCTCGTTTGAGAATTGTCTATTCATGTTCCTAGTCCACTTTTTGATGCGATTGTTTGTTTTTTTCTTACTGATTTGCTTGACTTTGTTGTAGATTCTGGATATTAGTCTTTTGTCAGATGTGTAGATTGTGAGGATTTTCTCCCACTCTGTGGGTTGTCTGTTTACTCTGCTGACTGTTCCTTTTGCTGTGCAAAAGTTCTTCAGTTTAATTAGGTCCCAGCTATTTATCTTTGTTTTTATTGCATTTGCTTTTGGGTTCTTGGTCGTGAAATCCTTGCCTAAGCCGGTGTCTAGAAGGGTTTTTACAATGTTATCTTCTAAAATTTTTATAGTTTCAGGTTTTAGTTTTAAGTCCTTAATCCATCTTGAGTTGATTTTTGTATAAGGTGAGAGATGAGGATCCAGTTTCATTCTCCTATATGTGACTAGCCAATTATCCCAGCACCATTTGTTGAAAAGGGTACCCTTTCCCCACTTTATGTTTTCGTTTGCTTTGTTGAGGATCAGATGGCTGTATTTGGGTTTATTTCTGGGTTCTCTATTCTGTTCCATTGTGCCTATTTTTGTACCAGGACCATGCTATTTTGGTGACTATGGTCTTATAGTATAGTTTGAAATCAGGTAGTGTGATGCCTCCAGATTTGTTCTTTTTGCTTAGTCTTGCTTTGGCTCTGCGGCCTCTTTTTTGGTTCCATATGAATTTTAGAATTGTTTTTTTCTAATTCTGTGAAGAACGATGGTGGTATTTTGATGGAGATTGCATTGAATTTGTAGATTGGTTTTGGCAGTATGGTCATTTTCACAATATTGATTCTACCCATTCCACATGAATATGGGATGTGTTTCCATTGGTTCACGTCGCCCATGATTTCTTTCAGCAGTGTTTTGTAGTTTTCCTTGCAGAGATCTTTCCACTCTTTGGTTAGGTATATTCCTAAGGATTTTGTTTGTTTGTTTGTTTTTGCAGCTATTGTGAAAGGGGTTGAGTTCTCAATTTGATTCTCTGCTTGGTTACTGTTGGTGTACAGAAGAGCTACTGATTTGTGTACATTAATCTTGTATCCAGAAACTTTGCTGAATTCTTTTATCAGTTCAAGGAGCTTTCTGAAGAACTCCTTAAGGTTTTCAAGGTAAACAATTGTATCATCAGGAAACAGTGACAGTCTGACTTCCTCTTTACCACTTTGGAAGCCCTTGATTTCTTTCTCTTGTCTGACTGCTCTGGCTAGGACTTCCAGTACTATGTTGAAGAGGAGTGGTAAGAGTGGGCATCCTGTCTTGTTCCAGTTCTCAGAGGAAATGCTTTCACCTTCTCACCATTCAGTATTATGTTGGCTGTGGGATTGTCGTAGATGACTTTTATTACATTAACATATGTTCCTTGTATGCCAATTTTGCTGAGAGTTTTAATAATAAAGGGATACTGGATTTTGTCTAATGCTTTTTCTGCATCTATTGAAATGATTATGTGATTTTTGTTTTTAATTCTGTTTAGGTGGTGTATCACACTTATTGACTTGCATATGTTGAACCATCCGTGCATCCCTGGTATGAAACCCACTTGATCATGGTGGATTACCTTTTTGTTATGTGTTGGGTTCAGTTAGTAAAATAATTTGTTAAGGATCTTAGCATCTATGTTCAGCAAGGATATCAGTCTGTAGTTTTCTTTTTTGGTTATGTCCTTTCCTGGTTTTGGTATTAGGGTGATGCTGGCTTCATAGAATGAATTAGGGAGGGTTTCTTCTTTCTCTGTCTTGTGGAATAGTGTCAAAAGGATTGGTGCCAATTCTTTGAATGCCGGGTAGAATTCTGCTGTGAATCCATCTGGTCCTGGCCTTTTTTCATTGGTAATTTTTAAATTACCATTTAAATCTCCCTGCTTGTTATTGGTCTGTTCAGGGTATCTAATTCTCCCTGATTTAAGCTTGTATTTTTCCAGGAAGGTATCCATCTTTTCTAGATTTTCTAGTTTATGTGTGTAAAGGTGTTCATAGTAGCCTTGAGTGATCTTTTGTATTTCAGTGGTGTCATTTGTAGTATCTTCTGTTTCTGTTTCATTTCTTAGTGACGTTATTTGGATTTTCTGTCTTCTGTTCTTGGTTAATCTTGCCAATGGTCTATCACTTTTATTTATCTTTTCAAAGAACCAGCTTTTTGTTTCATTTATCTTTTGTATTTTTTTTGTTTCAATTTCATTTAGTTCTGCTCTAATCTTGGTTATTTCCTTTCTTCTGCTGGGTTTGGGTTTGGTTTGTTGTTGTTTCTCTGGTTCCTTGAGTTGTGACCTTAGAATGGCAGTTTGTGATCTTGCAGTCTTTTTGATGTAGGTGTTTAGGGCTGTGAAATTTCCTCTTAGCATCACCTCTGCTCTATCCCAGAGGTTTTGATAGGTTGTGTCATTATTGTCATTCAGCTTGAAGAATATTTAAATTTCCATCTTGATTTTGTTTTTACCCAATGCTCATTCAGGAGCAGGTTATTTAATTTCAACATATTTGCATAGTTTTGAAAGTCCCTTTTGGAATTGATTTCCATTTTTATTCCACTGTGGTCTGAGACAGTGCTTGATATAATTTCAATTTTCTTAAACTTACTGAGGCTCATTTTATGGCCTACCATATGATCTATCTTGGAGAAAGTCCCATGCACTGTTGAATAGAATGTATATTCTGCAGTTGTTGGATGAAATGTTCTGTATATATCTGTTAAGTTCATTTGTTCCAAGGTGAGGTAGTTTAAATCCATTGTTTCTTTGTTGACTTTCTGTCTTGATGACCTGTCTAGTGCTATCAGTGGAGTACTGAAGTCCCCCACTGTTATTGTGCTGCTGTCTATCTCATTTCTCTGCCTATTAGTAATCATTTTATAAACTTGGGACCTCCAGTGTTGGTGCATATATGTTTAGAACTGTGATATTTTCCCACTGGACAAGGCCTTTTACCATTATATAATGTCCCTCTTTGTCTCTTTTAACTGCTGTTGCCTTAAAGTTCGTTTTGTCTGATACAAGAGTAGCTACCTCTGCTCACTTTTGGTGTCCATTTGCATGAAATGCCTTTTTCCATCCCTTTATTTTATGTGAATCCTTATGTGGGAGGTGAGTCTCCTGAATGCAGCAGATAGTCGGTTGGTGAGTTCTTACCCATTCTGCAGTTCTGTATCTTTTAAGTGGACCATTTAGGCCATTTACATTCAGTGTTAGTATTGAAATGTGAGGTACCATTCCATTCATCATGCTCTTTGTTGCCTGTGTACTTCTGTTTTTTGTTTTTGTTTTTAACTTGTATTTTTGTTTTATAGGTCCTGTGTGATTTATGCTCTAAAGAGGTTCTATTATGATGTGTTTCCAGGATTTGTTTCAAGATTTAGAGCTCCTTTTAGCAGTTCTTGTAGTGGTGGTTTGGTAATGGCAAATTCTCTCAGCATTTGTTTGTCTAAAAAAGACTGTATCTTTTCTTTATATACGATGTTTAGTTTCACTGGATACAAAATTCTTGGCTGATAATTGTTTTGTTTGAGGAAGCTGAAGATAGGGCCCCAATTCCTTCTAGTTTGTAGGGTTTCTGCTAAGAAATCTGCTCTTAATCTGATAGGTTTTCCCCTATTGGTTACCTGGTGCTTCTGTCTCACAGCTCGTAAGATTCTTTCCTTTGTCTTAACTTTGGATAACCTGATGACAATGTGCCTAGGTGAAGATCTTTTTGCAATGAATTTCCCAGGTGTTCTTTGTGCATATTGTATCTGGATGTCTAGGACTCTAGCAAGGCCAGGGAAATTTTCCTCAATCATTCCCCCAAATATGTTTTCTAAGCTTTTAGAATTCTCTTCTTCCTCAGGAACACCAATTATTGTGAGGTTTGGCCATTTAATATAATCCCAGACTTCTTGGAGGCTTTGTTCATATTTTCTTATTCTTTTTTCTTTGTGTTTGTTGGGTTTGGTTAATTCAAGAATCTTGTCTTTGAGCTCTGAATTTCTTTCTTCTATTTGTTCAATTCTATTGCTGAGACTTTCCAGAGCGTTTTGCATTTTTAAAAGTGTGTGTAAAGTTTCCTGAACTTTTTATTGTTTTTTTCTTTAAGCTATCTACTTCCTTGAATATTTCTCCCTTTACTTCTTGTATCATTTTTTGGATTTCCTTACATTGGGCTTCGCTTTTCTCTGGTCCCTCTCTGATTAGCTTAATAACTAACCTCCTAAATTATTTTTCAGGTAAATCTTGGTTTGCATCCATTGTGGTGAACTAGTGTGATTTTGGGGGGGATGTTGAAGAGCCTTGCTTTGTCATATTACCAGAGTTGGTTTTCTGGTTCTTTCTCATTTGGGTAGGGGGTTTGTCAGAGGGGAGGTATAGGGCTGAAGGCTGTTGTTCAGATTCTTTTGTCCCTCAGGGTGTTCCTTTGATGTAGTACTCTCCCCCTTTTCCTATGGATGTAGCTTCGGATGAGTCAAACTGCAGTGATTGTTGTCTGTCTTCTGAGTCTAGCTACCCAGCGAGCCTATCCAGCTCTGGGCTGGTACTGGGGGTTGCGTCCTTGATGTGAACCATCTATGGATCTCTCAGTCATAGATACCAGTGCCCCAGTGCCTGTTCTGGTGGAGGTGGGAGAGGATACAATGGACTCTATGAGGGTTCTTATCTTTGGTGGTTTAATGTTCTATTTTTTGGCTGGTTGGCCTCCTGCCAGTACGTGGTGCCTTGCAGAGAGCATCAATTGTGTTATTATGGGGAGAAACCAGTGGTGGGCAGGGCCCTAGAACTCCCAGGATTATATGCCCTTTGTCTTCCCTTACCAGAGTGGGTAGGGAAGGACCATCAGGTGGGGGCGTGGCTAGGAGTGTCTGAGCTCAGACTCTCCTTGGGCAGGTCTTGCTGCAGCTGCTGTGTGGGTTGGGGATGAGATTCTCAGGTCACTGGAGTTGTGTACCTAGGATTATGGCTGCCTCTGCTGAGTCATGCAGGTTGTCAGGGACGTTGGGGAAAGCCAGCAGGCATAGGCCTCACCCAACTCCCATACAAACGGAAGGGCCAGTCTCACTTCTACCGCCCTTGAAAACCTGCCCTAGGCTATCTACCTCCTAACTGTGAAAGAAAAGGGCTTGGTTCTTCCCCAGCCTGTGGAATCTGCCCACTAGATTTGCGCCCTCCCCTGCATTCTGCCCAGGAGGCTTCTCACCCTATTCAAATTGTTACAAAGGTCAGCTATAGATTTGCTTCTCCCTGTGTAGTTTTACCCACTGCTCCTCTCCCATTGGATCCCTGTGGTGCCAGGCAGGAGTGGCCTGCTAGGGGACCCAGCGAGCTCTCAGGGCTTTTCTGCTGCTTCCTCTACTCCTGGTTTTCACTTGGCTCTCCAAAATTGACTCAGCTCCAGGTAAAGTTGGAAACTTCTCCTGCAAACAGACCTTCAGCTTCTCCAGTGGGGGTATATGTTAGGGAGAGAAGGGTCTCCCTTTCACACTTTCACAGTTGGGGCACTCACAATATTTTGGCAGGGGATCTCCTGGGTCTTACAAGAGCAGTCCGCTTCCTTCAGCGGGTTTGTGGGTCCTCTCAGGACTGCTGGTGTGTTCTTGCAGTTGGTCTGGAGCTAAAATTCACAATGTAAATCGCTGCCTGCTGCTCTTCCCTGGGGCTGCGGTCTAGTCCTGCCTCCCATCCACCATGATCTCCCTGGATTTTGATTATAAAATATATGATCAAGTATATATTTGTGTCATTAAAAAAACCCACAATGCTTCTTTCAAGCATGGGGCTGTGAGTAAATTGTATTACTTGTTAGTAATTCTTTGTTCATACTTGTCTATAGGTAGAGTATACTTTTCTAACCCCTCTAGCCTCACTCCTCAGCCAACTTTGGGATTAATCATATGATTCACTTTGGCAAAGCAAAAGAGTGAACATCCTCTGCGTGACCACTTGCATGGCTTGGCTTGACCATCTGAATTCCTTCCTTCCACTTGAGAACAACATGTCTCAGAATGGCTGCTTCTTCAGTCTTGGTCTGTTCAACACTCTCCTGGGACTTCTGGACAATTTAATGCAACAAGAAAAAGAAATTAAGTTCAAGTATTGAAAATGAATAAGCAAAACGGCATTGTTTGCAGAAAATATTATCTAACTAGAAAGCATCTCAGAGGCAGAAAATGAACAAAAAAAAAATTTGGATTTATATTCAACAGTTGACAAATTGGACTTAACATACATCTACAGAATACTCCCCACGTCAACCACAGAACATGCATTCTTCTCATCGGCACACAAGACGTACTCTAAGATTAACCACATGCTCAGCCATAAAGCAAGTTTCAATAAATTCAAAAAAATTGAAATCATACCAACCAGATTCTCAGACCACCTTGGAATAAATATAGAAATCAATGATAAGATCTCTCAAAACCACACAAATACATGGAAATTAAACAACTTGCTCCTACAAGACTTTCAGATAAACAATGAAATTAAAGAAAATGTCAAAAAAATTCTTTGAAATAAATGAAAATAGAAATATAAGATACCAAAATATCTAGAATGCAGCAAAAGCAGTGTTAAGAGGGAATTTTATAGAGCTAAATGCTTACATCGAGAAGTTAGAAAGATCTCAAATTAATGATCTAGCATCACACCTAGAGGAACTAGAAAAACAAGAACAGACTAACCCTAAAGCTAGCAGAAGAAAAGAAATAATTAAAATTAAACCAGAACTGACCAGGTGCAGTGGCTCATGCCTGTAATCCCAGCACTTTGGGAAGCTGAGGCGGATGGATCACGAGGTCAGGAGTTCGAGACCAGCCTGGCCAAGATGGTGAAACCCAGTCTCTACTAAAAAATACAAAAATTAGCCGGGTGCGGTGGTGGGTGCCTGTAATCCCAGCTACTTGGGAGGCTGAGGCAGGAGAATCACTTGAACCCAGGAGGCGGAGTCTGCAGTGAGCCGAGATCACACCACTGCACTCTAGCCTGGGCGACAGAGCAAGACTCTGTCTCAAAAAAAATTATTTTTTAAAATAAATAAAATAAAATAAAACCAGAACTGAAAGAAATTGAGACCCAAAAATCCACACAAAGGATCAATATGACCAAAAGTTGGTTCTTTCAAAAGATAAACAAGATCAATGGCTAGCTAGATTTAAAAAGGAAAAAAGAGAGAAGATGCAAATGAGCACAATCAGAAATAAGGGTGACATTGCAGCCAATGCCACAGAAATACAAAAGATTCTTGGAATCTATTATGAGCACCTCTACACACATAAACTAGAAAATCTAGAGAGAATGAAAAAATTCTTAGAAACATACAACCTCCCAAAATTGAATCAGGAAGAAATTGAAACCCTGAATAGACCAATATTGAGTACTGTGCTTGAGTAAATTTTTAAAAAGTACTAACAACCAAGGAAAGCCCTGGACCAGATAGATTCACAACTGAATTCTACCAGAAATACAAAAAAGAGCTGGTACCAATTCTACTGAAACTATTCCAAAAAATTGAGTTGAAGTGATGTCTCCCTAGCTTATTTTATAAAGCTACTGTCACTCTGAAACCAAAATCTGAAAAAAACACAATGAAAAAAGAAAACTACAGGCTAATATCCCTGATGAAGATAGATGCAAAAATCTTCAACAAAATTGAGCAAAATGTGCTGCATATTGAATCCAGCAGCACATCAAAAAGTTAATTCACTATGATCAAGCAGGCTTTACTCCTGGGATGCAAGGTTGGTTTAACATATGAAAATTAATACATGTTATTCACCACATAAACAAAATTAAAAACTGGCTGGGTGCGGTGGCTCACACCTGTAATCCCAGCACTTTGGGAAGCTGAGGCGGGCAGATCATTAGGTCAGGAGATCAAGACCATCCTGGCTAACACAGCGAAACCCCGTCTCTACTAAAAATACAAAAACATTAGCCGGGCATGGTGGCAGGCACCTGCAATCCCAGCTACTCGAGTAGTTGAAGCAGAAGAATGGCACGAACCCGGGAGGTGGAGCTTGCAGTGAGACAAGATCACGCCACTGCAGAAAGCGAGACTTCAACTCAAAAAGAAAATTAAAAACAAAAACCCTATGATTATCTCAATAGACGCAGGAAAAGTTTTTGATAAAATCCAACATCCCGTCATAAGAATGCTCAACAGACCAGGCATCAAAGGAACATATCTCAAAATAATTAGAGCCATCTATGATAAACCCACCACCAACATCATACTGGATGGGCAAAAGCTGAATGTATTCCCCTTAAGAACAGGAACAAGACAAGGATGCCCTCTCTCACCACTCCTATTCAACATAGTAATAGAAGTCCTAGCCAGAGTAATATGAGAAAGAAATAAAAAGCATCCAAATAGAAAAAGAAGTCAAAATATGTCTCTTTGCTGATGATATTATTCTATACCTAAAAAACTCTAAAGATTCCACCAAAAAGTTCCTAGAATTGATAAATGACTTCAGTAAAGTTTCAGGCTACAAAATCAATTTCAACAATCCTTAGTATTTTAGACAACAATAATGTTCAAACTGAGAGTCAAATAAAGAATACAATCTCATTTACAATAGCCACACAAAAATAAAATATCTAGAAATACATCTAACCAAGGAGATAAAATGTATCTACAAGGAGGAATACAAAACACTGCTGAAAGAAATCACAGATGACACTATCAAAAGGAAAGACATTCCATGCTCATGGATTGAAAGAATATCATTAAAATGGTCCAACTGCACAAAGCAATCTACAGAGTCAACACTATTCCTATCAAACTGCCAATGTTATTTTTCACAGAATTAGAAAAAACTATCTAAAATTCATATGGAACCGAAAAAGAGCCTCAATAGCCAAGATAATCCTAAGCAAAAAGAACAAAGCTGAAGGCATCACATTACCCAACTTCAAAGTATATAAGGCTATAGAAACCAAAACAGCATGGTGCTGGTACAAAACAGCCACATAAACTACCAAAATATCTGGAATGCAACAAAAACAAAAACAGTGTTAAGAGAGAAGTTTATAGTGCTAAATGTTTACATCAAGAAGTTAGAAAGATCTCAAATCTGGACTAGAGAACCCAGTCAAAAAGCTGCATACCTACAGCCGTCTAATCTTTGACAAAGCTGACAAAAATAAACAATGGGAAAATGACTTTCCATTCAATAAATAGTGCTGGGATACCTGGCTAGCCATATGCAAAAAATGAAACTGGACACTTACCTTTCACCATATACAAAAATAAACTGAAGATGGATTAATGATGTAAGTGTAAGACCGCAAACTATAAAAATTCTGGAAGAAAATCTATGAAATACCATTCTGAACATGGGCCTTGGGAAGGAATTTATGACTAAGTCCTCAAAAGCAGTTGCAACAAAACCAAAAATTGACAGTTAAACTAAAGAGCTTCTGTAAAGCAAAAGAAACTATCAACAGTGCAAATAGACCACCTACATAACGGGAGAAAATATTTGCAAACTATGCTTCTGACAAAGGTGGAATATCCAGAATCTATAAGGAATTTTAACAATTCAACAAGCAAAAAACAAATAAAATAACCCCATTTAAAAATGTGCAAAAGACATGAACAATCACTTCTCAAAAGAAGACATACAAGTGGCCAATAAATATATTTTAAAATGCTCATCATTACTCATCATCTGACAAATGCAAATTGAAGCAACAACAAGATACCATCTCACACCAGTCAGAATGCCTATTATTAAAAAGTCAAAAAACAACAGATGCTGGTGAGGCTGGGGCTAATGTCTCTATTTTTGTTATAAATCAACAGCCCCAGCACTGGCCTAAGCAAAAGGCATCCATTGGTATTGTTGGAGTAGGAGCTGCCTCGGAAGTTTTTCAAGTTCTTTGATTTTACCACGTCAAGGGCTGGATAGTCAGGAAGGGACAATTCGGCCTATCATTACACTTATTCCTCTCAATTTATGGGGTAGAGACTTATTGCAACAATGGGATGCTGAAATATCTGTTCCTACAGATCACTATAGTAATAATAGTAGATAAATGATGAAAAATATGGGATATTACCCAGGGAAAGAACTAGAAAAAGATTTAAATGGCCAATCAGAACCTTTAAAATTAAAAGGGCAAACAGATCGGACTGGATAAGAGTGTCATTTTTAGGAGCGGCTATTGTTGAGCCTCTGTCTCCCATTCCTCTTGTTTAATGAACTGCCAAACTGGCTTGGATGGAGCAATGGCCGCTGAAACAGGAAAAACTGGAGGGTTTAAAAGAACTGGCACAGAAACAATTGCAAAAGGGACATATAGAGCCTACTTTCTCCACTTGGAATTCTCCTGTATTTTTCATTAAGAAAAAATCAGGGAAATGGAGAATGTTAAGAGATTTAAAGTCTGTTAATGCTGTGATTCAACCCATGGGCATGCTACAACCACGGCTGCCATCCCCAACAATGATCCCAAAATACTGGCTTCTCATAGTGATAGATGTAAAGGATTGCTTTTTTACCGTTCCTTTAGCTGCCCAAAATTATGGAAAATTTGCTTTTACTGTTCCCGCCATAAATAAACCTTAAATGATTTCCAAAAATTATTAAGAGACATTAATTAGATTCGTCCAACTTTAGGCATTCCTACCTATGCTATGTCTCACCTCTTTTAATGGAAAAGTCTCATTTGCAGGACCTCAACAGCAGGTTTTTCAAGCTGACTTTACTTCTGCTCAAAGGGCTGAACTTATGGCTGTGATAATAGTGTTAAAAACTTTTAAACAGTCAGTAAACATTGTTTCTGATTCAGCCTATGTAGTGCAAGTCACGCAAAATATTGAATGTGCCTTAATTCGAAATGTGACTGATGAACAACTTAATCTTTTATCTCATTCTTTATAGCAAGCAGTACAATGAAGGCATTCACCTTTCCATATCACTCATATGGGAGTACATACTAACCTCCCTGGCCCTTTAACTAAACTTAATCAAAGGGCGGATGCATTGGTGTCTGTGGTCTTTGCTGATGCACAAACATTTCATTCTTTAACCCATCTTAATGCCACAGGCCTTAGAAAAAGATATGGTCTATCATGGAAACAAGCTAAAGAAATTGTGCAACACTGTTCTGCCTGCCAAGTCGTGCATCTGCCACATCAAGGAACAGGAGTTAGCCCTAGAGGTTTATCTCCAAATTCCATCTGGCAGATGGATGTAACACATATTTCTGCTTTTGGAAAATTGTCCTTTGTTCATGTTTCAGTAGATACCTATTCACATTTTATCTGGGCCACATGTCAAACAGGGGAGGCTACAGCTCATGTTAAAAGACATCTTTTATTTGCTTTTCAGTTATGGGAATCCCAGAAAAAAATCAAAACTGATAACAGCCCAGGATACTGTAGTAAAGCCATGGCAACATTTTTCCAACAGTGGAACATTACCCATACTACAGGTGTTCCATATAACTCGCAAGGACAGGCAATAGTGGAAAGAGCTAATCATACTTTAAAAACTCAAATAAAAAAGCAAAAGGGAGAGGACTAGTAATATAAGACACTGCATATACAATTGCATTTAGCTTTATTAACAATAAATTTTTTAAATTTACAAAAAGATCAGCCCATGACTGCAGCTGAAAAACACCTGACAGGACAAAAGGAAAATAAAAAGCCTGGACAAGATATATGGTGAGGGATGCACATACAAAGAGCTGGGGAAAAGGACAGATAATTTTATGGGGAAGAGGATTTGCTTATGTCTCTCCAGGTGACAATCAGGTGACTGTGTGGGTGCCCACCAAACATCTGAAGACCTATCATAAACCACAGCATCTAGTGGACCCACTTGTACAGTGCAAATTGAAGGTTTAAGGATTGCTTTTAAGCTTGAATTTGCTTTCTCTGTGCCTTCTGTTAGAAGGCGCCTGCTTCTCATTATCGACGGTAAGTTTTACACTGCAATAATTAACCAAAGAGGCAGAAGCTGAGTTACAAATGCTTTAGCAATGGCATGCCTCCCGGCCATAGCCACAAAAGTTTTTGCTTCTGTTTCAGTAGATTTACTAACATGGGGGTGAGGGTAGGCTTGTGTTTTTGCAGGAGATGAACAAACCATGTGGGTATCCTCAAGATGTGTATGACCATGAAACAGGAGACTGGAAGGACCCATGGATCCCAACCATGGACTGGGTTCCCCCAGTATGAGCCATGCTGAGAAACTGCTGAAGCACCAGGGTTCTACCTATAGGTGCTTAACGGACCAATGCTTTCTGACTGAACTCCTCTCTACCCTGAATACAAGAGACCCTAACAGGTAGGCAGGAGTATCATCGCCCCTATTCAGCATGAAGAAGTTACAGAAGACGGACCTTCATCCTTCTGCAACCCCTAGGATTAAGGGTCCTCTTGTAAAAGGGAAAGGGGAGATATGTGGGAAGCGTTCAAACCAGAGCAACTCCATTTTGAATAAGGCTTAAGAAAATTGAAGCTGAATCACCAACCAGCAATTAAGGGCTGCACAGCCTGCAATTGCTTTGCTCAATTAATTTAAAAAAGAGGCCACCTTATGCTAGTAATAATGATAGCTGTGGCGATTTTACAAAAGAGAGAAAGGGGCATGTTGGGAGAAAAGTTGAGTGTTGGGAGAGAAGCTGAGGTAGGGCTTGCATGTCTGCTAGACTTGCTGGCTCCTTGCTTCTAGCACTCCCATTATCTCAAGCAGCCATGTTTCTCATTCACTTAATACACCATTTCCTTTCAATACACACTTCCTCACCACCTGTTTCTTTGTTTGAGCAGCAATAAATAGCACGGGCTCCCAGAACTTGGGGTCTTCACAGCCTCCACACTCGCGATGGCCCCCTGGTTCCCACTTTCTCTCTCAAACTGTCTTTTTCTCGTTCTTTTGACTCTGCCAGACTGCATCGCCCCCATGATCTGGTGTTGGGTCTGATCACCCCAACACATTGAAATCAGACAAATGTAGGTCCATATTCTATGCTGTCATTTAGTACTTTTAACTTCCACTGCAGGAAGGGGAGCATCACTTTACTTTCATTACAGGTACTTGAGAAAGTAAGTGGATGCATATTAGAGGTATTTGAAATCACCTAGAGAAACCCACTAGAAACAAATATTCACCTTAACAAGTCTGGATGCCATAAAACATTTTAGAACCAGGAGTTTCAAACCTACATGTCTGCCTAGAAGGCAATGTAAATAGGTTAAGCAGTAAGAGATAACTAGACTTGATGTTTATCAAATGCCTCAGGTCTTCTGGTGAGGGTAGAAGTATTTAGTGTTCGTGCTTATGGTGACTAAAGCATCTTCTACCATTGGAAGTGGCAAATTGGACACAGTCACGATGTATGACTTTTCATTTAGATCAAATAACCATTCTTTTAAGTTAATTAAACTCTGCTTTAATTTAAAGTTTTTTGGTGTGTGCAAAAAATAAAACAATAGCTATCAATATATTGGCTCCATTTATAAAAGAAAAATTCTTTATAAACATTTTATATTGGTGTCCTCAAATGAGTCCAACTGCAGTTCAGTTGAGCTGATTCCAACAAAGGTTTAATCTTTTTTTTTCAACATTCAGAATTACAGTAAAGTTTTTGGAAGTTTATTCTAGCAAAGAAAAACATTTGACATTATTGTAAATGCTATTATAAATCCAAGTAATAAGTTAAACACTGAAAATAGAAGTACTTGTTGTGTGTTTCCATCTAAATTTTAATGAAGCTTAGTATTATGGTAAAAACAATGTTCTTATTAAGTTAAGAAATTTATGGAGCAGAAACATACAAAATTAGGTTTTTACACACAAATTCATAATTATAATCAAACTTGCAATATTCTACAAAACAAATAGAAGACATAGTTGGCACCATTTATAAATATTACATGTATACACAGAATAACGTAAGTACAACATCTTTACATTGATAATACCATTCAGTTAAAAAAAACTCTTTAGGTTGGCATCAGGTACTTTTTCTCTTTGCTTTCTGTTATTAATCAGATTTTAGAAATGTTTTTGCCTTTGAAAAACTACTTCAAAGATCAGTTTGTCTCAGAAATGTATTAGAATTTTTAATACTTCCTCTAAATTTTGATTGCATTTTGAGCATAAACAATTTGAAGTCTAATTATTCGATGACTATTACACCAAAACAATTTAAATTTTGAAACTTTTTGCAACATGGAACAAGTCCCAGGAAGGGGAATTTGGTAATATATAATGAAATTACATTTTCCCCTTGACCTAGCAATCCCATATCTAGAAATTTACCCTGAAGGCATGCTTTCATAATTATGAAATAATACATGTATGAGGTTACTTTTGTGGAATTATTTTTAATAAAAACTAGAAGCATCCAACATATCCACCAATAAAGGACTTATTGAGTAAATTATCAAAAAATTTTTTTGAAACCTTTAGAAAATTCCAATTATTGAAAACAAATCTCCCAAACAGAAATGTTGACATTTATTTCTTTCAAAGCTGGAGAAATGGAAAAATTAAATGAGAGCTTTAACTCCAATAGTGCTTTGGAATATTTCTACATGTGAGAAGAATCTTTTTATTTTTTTAACTGTGGAAAAAACACGTAAAATAAAATTTACCATCTTAACAATGTTTAAGTGTACAGCTTCAGTAATGTTAAGTATATTCAAATTGTTTTGCATCTAATCTCCGTATCTTTTTCAGCTTGCAAAATTGGAATTCCATACTCATTAAACAACTCCCCATTTTCCTACTAGCCTTATCCTGTGAAACCGCTATTCTTTTTTAATTTGACTACCTTAGCTACCTTATATAAGTAGAATCATGCAATTGTTTTGTGACAGGCTTATTGTACATAACACGATGTCTTCAAGAGTTATTTATGTTGCAGCATGTGTAAGAATTCCTTTTGTTTTGAGGCCGAATAATATTCCATCAAATGTGTATGACACGTTGTTTATCCAATTATCTGTCAATTAACATGAGCTGCTTCCACTTCTTGACTATAATGAATAGTGACACTATAAACATGAGTGTACAAATACCTCTTTGAGATCCTGCTTTCAGTACTTTTGGAAATATGCCCAGAAGTGGTATTGTTGAATCATACAATAATTCCATTTTTAATTTTTTGAGAAGCTTTTTTTTATAGCATAGTGTTTTCCATAGCAGTTGCACCATTTTACTTTCCTATCAACAGTGCACAGGGGTTCCAATTTTTCCACATCCTCATCAATGCTTATTATTTTCTGTTTTATTTGGTTTTGATAGTAGCCATCCTAATAGATACGAGGTTTTGATTTGCATTTCCCTAATGAGTAGTGATTCTGAGCATCTTTTCATATGCTTGTTGATCATTTGTATATCTTCTTTAGTAAAATGTTTATTCAAGTTGGTTGCCCACTTTTGAATGGTTATTTGTATTTTTGTTGTTGAGTTGTAGGCATTCTTTATATATTCTGAATATTAAACCCTTATCAGATATGTTTTGTAAATATTTTCTACCATTCTGTAGGTTGCTTTTGTGTTCTGTTGATTACATCCTTTTGTGCACAGAAGATTTTTTATTTTGATGCAGTCCAATTTGTCTGTTTTTACTTTTGTGGCTTGTGCTTTGGTGTCATATTCAAGAAATTATTCCCAAATCTAATGGCATGAAATTTTGTCCTTATGTTTTCTCCTAAGAGTTTTATAGTTGTAGGTTTTGTGTTTAGGTTCTTTAAATCATTTTAAGTGAATTTTTGAATATGGTATGAAGTAGGCATTCAACTTCATTACTTTGCATTTTTCCAGCACTATTTGTTGAAAAAACTATTCTTTCTCCATTGAATTGTCTTGACACTGTTGTTGAAAATTACATGACCATATATACGATAATTTATTTCTGAGCTCTCTAGTCTATTACATTGGTCTGTATGTCTGTGTTATGCCATTTCCACACTATTTGGATTACTGTAGCTTTGTAGTAAGTTTTGAAATCAGAAAGTGTGAAACTTTCAGCCTTGATCTTTTTCAAGATTGTTTTGGCCATCTGAGATGCTTTGAGAATTGAAATATATGAATTTTAGGATGGATTTTTCTATTTCTGCAAAAAATATCATTGATATTTTGACAAGGATTGCATTAAATTTGTAGATCCCTTTGGGAGTGTTGGCATCTTGATGATATTAAGTCTTCCAATCCATGAACACAGAATATTTTCCCATTTATTTTTGTCCTCTTTAATTTTTCTCAGCATTTTTTTCTCTTTAATTTTTCTCAGTGTTTACTTCTTTAACTTTATTCTTAAATATTTTATTATTTTTTATGCTGTTGTAAATGGAATTGTTTTCTTAATTTTGTTTTCAGATTGTGTATTGTTACTGTATAGAAATACAACTGATTTTTGTGTGTTGATTTTATATCCTACAACTTTGCCGAACTTACTCATTAGTTCTAATAGTTTTTGTGGCATCTTTAGGGTTTTCTACATGTAAGATCATATTGACTGTAAACATAGATAATTTTACTTCTTCTTCCTTTCCAATTTTGATGCTTTTTAAAAAACTTGCCTGATTACTCCAGTTAGGACTTCCAGTACTGTGTTACTGAAGTACTAAAAACAAGTATTTTTATTTTGTTCCTGTTCTTAGAGGAAAAGCTTTTGGTCTTTCACCACTGAGTATGATGTTAGCTGTGTGGTCTTCATTTATGACCATTATATGTTGAGGTAGTTTTCTTCTGTTCCTATTTTGTTGAGTGTTTTGTTCTTTAAAGGGTGTTGAATTTTGTCAAATGCTTTTTCTGCATCCGTCTTCATCGGGAATCCTAGCCTGTAGTTTTCTTTTCTTGTAGTGTCTTTGTCTGGCTTTGGTATCAAAATGAGTTTGGAAGTGGCCCCTCCTCTTCAACGTATTGGAAGAGGTTGAGGAGGATTGGTGTCAATTCTTCTTTAAATGTTTGGTAGAATTCGCCAGTGAAGGCATCTGATCCTGGGATTTTCTTTGTTGGCAGGTTTTTTATTACTGACTCAATCTCCTTTACTAGTTATGAGTCGGTTCACAATTTCTGTTTCTTCATGATTCAGTCTTGGTAGGCTGTGTGCTTCTAGGAAATTATTCATTTATTCTGGTTACAAAATTTGTTAATGTACAAGTGTTTATAGTATTATCTTATAATCCTTATTGTTGTAAAATTGGCTGTAATGGCCCCTGTTTTATTTTTTATTTTAGTTGGGTCTTCTCTCATTTTTTCTTAGTTAAGCTGAAGTTTTGTCCTTCACTATTAATTTCTAATTTCATTCCATTGTAATTGGAAAAGATACTTTGTATGATTTAAATTTTCTTAAATTTGTTAAGACTTATTTTGTGGACTAACATATGGTCTGTTGTGGAGAATGCGCACCTGAGAAAAATGTGTATCTTATTCTTGTGGGTTGACGGTCTGTATATGTCTGTTAGTACCAATAGTTCTATAGTGTTGTTCATGTCCTTTAGTTTGCTTATTGATCTTTTATAAGCTGTTCTCTCCATTACCGAAATTGAGATATTGAAGTTTCCTACTATTATTGTAGATCTGTCTATTTCTCCTTTCAATTCTTTCAGTGTTTGTTTTGTATATTTAGGAGCTCTGATGTTGGTGCATATATATTTATAATTGTTATATCCTCTTGGATATCTTTTCATCATTAACAATGTTCTTTTTCTCTCTTGTAACAGTCTTTGACTTAAAGTCAACTCTGTGTGATACTAGTAGTATGCTATTCCATCACTCTTGGTTACAATTTGCAAGGAATATATTTTTCCATGTGTTTAATTTCAACCTATGCATGTCCTTAAATCTAAAGTGAGTCTTTTTTGTCTCTAAAGTGAGACAGCATATAGTAGAATCATGGTTTGTTATTCATTCAGCCAATCTATGTATTTTGATTGGAGAGTTTAACCACTTACATTTAATATAATTATGGATAGGAAAGAATTTACTATTGCTATTTTGTTAATTGTTTTCTGTATGTCTTATAGCTTTTTGGATCCTCAGAAAAGAATTTTCTGATGGAGCTCCTACTTATAAATAGATAATTGTATACCCTGTGCTGGAATGAAATGAAATTGAATAGGCCTATGATTTTTATAACATCTGAAACTCTGCTAAAAGACTCCAAAAGCATATACAGGCAACTTATATTTGATGCGTCTGTCATGTAAAAACATTCTTTAAGAAAAGATATTCTGAATACAGGTAAAAGATAGTACCTCTAAAAATGCTGGGGTTGACATATTGTTTCATTTCAACATAAAACCAAATAGATTTGGGAATAGCCTCCATTTAGAAGAATTTTCTTTAAGCTTGCTGGGTACTTCAATATCTATACTGACAGTATTTTCTCCATTAACGATATTATGTTCTGCAGAGAAGAAACAAATCAAGGCATAAACAATTTCAAATTGATCAACCATCAATGACAACTGTGAACAAGACCAGATAATTTTATGAAAAAATTAAAAATTAGATAACATTTAAAAAAATACATTATTTAGTAAAATACTACTGTCATAGAATTAGAGACAAATATGGTGAAGAAACTGATCCAAGTATAAGAATATGTATGAAGAATAAATATTCTACTTATATTTTTTAAAAAATTAAAAACATAATGAAATTTTAAATTTTGGTTAATTTTAGACACAGATGTATTTATATTTTTAAAAACATTTCATTTTTGAAAAATGATTTGAATAAAACTATTTTGCAGGTCTGCTAATACAACAAAAACAACTTGTTGTTTAATAAATACATATTTTAAAAGCATTTTAAAAGATTGTAGTGTTCTCTTTCATTTTCAGAAGTGTTCCAATGTGGTGTCGAATTATACGGTCACCCTCACTATTCGTAACATATCTGCACATCCCTAAACATAGGCTAAGCATAGGCTCGTCCTTACTTTGTCCTTAGACTCAGAAATTTTATTTAAAGATGAGGCTGCCTCCTATAGGCAGCTGTATTATTGAAGGCTGCACCCTCCACTAATGTGGGAGTACTGGAGAAAATCCAAGTTAGGTACCAACCAAACAAAAAAAGAACCCCAGCATGTTCTGCAATAGCCAAACTGATCCTGATAAGGAAGGGAAATTTCCTCCCAAGCAACTGGTTCTCTTTGAAAGATCTGAGAAAAGGACACTGGGATTTCAAAGAAGAGGTCAACCTGCAGAGCCCGTAAAGTAGGGGAAAGAAAGGTCACAAAGAAGACTTTGAATACAGAAGAAAGTAACTGCTGCACTATTCACAATAGCAAAGGCATGGAATCAACCCGAATGCCCATCAATGATAGACTGGATAAAGAAAATGTGGTATATATACACCATGGAATTCTATGCAGCCATAAAAACGAATGAGATCATGTCCTTTGCAGGGACATGGATGGAGTTGGAAGCTGTTATCCTCAGCAAACTAATGCTGAAAGAGAAAAGCAAACACCACATGTTCTCACTTATAAGTAGGAGCTGAATGATGAGAACACATGGACACATGGGGTCGGTGGGGAACGACATACACTGGGGCCTGTCGAGAGGAAGAGCATCAGGAAGAACAGCTAATGGTGGGTGCTGGGCTTAATACCTAGGTGATGGGTGGGTCTGTGCAGCAAACCACCATGGCACATGTTTACCTATGTAACAAACCTGCATATCCCACATATGTACCCTGGAACTTAAAATAAACGTTGATAAATAAAAATAAATAAATGCTGATGAACTTGAAAAAAAGAGAAAAAGAAAATAACAGCTGCAGTTACATGTATTTAGTGCACCACACCATGTGCTAAGCACTTGATGGGCACATTACATACATCTTTTCTCCTCATCCTTTCAACACTTCTGCAAGATGGGTGCATTATCCCCATTTTCCATATAAAAATCTGAAGCTCACTCACGTCGGGGAGCTCTTTGCTGCTACACCACCCCGTCTGCCCCGGTAGAGGGCGGTGGAAAGCACAAGAAAACAAAAAGAAAACAAAATGAAAAACACTTAAGTAAAGAAAGGCAAGTAAATCAAGGTTACAACTGGAGAAAATGATTTGTTCTTATAAGCAAGAATGACTAAAGACCTTAACAGACTATGAAAACCCTAGATGTTCAAAATAAATTGGCTTTGGATACACTTGAGAACAGTGGGCTGCTAGAGACCTTATTAAGTCTACCAGAAACAAATATGCCCTCTTTTGGGTGACACATGTGCAGGGAGCCAAAGCTGGGTATTAATTATCGAGTGACTTCAACTACCAGCCATCCTCTAGAAGTCCACTGTGAAGTGGAATGTGAAATAACACAGGTAATCACAGACACGGGTTGCTGGAAATGATGCAAACACATTATTCTCCCCAAATTAAAACACTCTACTCATGTCCAGAGCTCGAAAATTTGTTTCTCGGTAAAGGTCAAGAAAAGCAAACACTGCTTGAATTTAATTATTAAGCCAGCTGTCAGTCACTGGCAGTGACACAAGCAGGAAGACATTTCAAGGCAGGAAATCAACTGCAGTTAGCATGACAAGGTCCTTGCATCTTTAATCAGGAACTCCTCTGTCAGAATATTTTATTTATCACTGAAAGAATAATGCCAAGCTGGCATCTATTTTATTCCCTTACTGTGCCTTGTTTTTGTTGTTGTTGTTTTTAATAGCAAATCTAGCAAACAAGACGCTGGTTTACTAAGATTTGATGGATTTCAGTGTGCTAACACAATTGTATTAATTTGTCATTAACGGTCCACATTCTAAAGTAGTGCCCTGAAGCAAGATCAAAACATGAGATACCAATGGCAATTCATTTTGTTTATAAGTTGAGGCATGAGAGTGACTGGTCCAGACAGAAGAACTGGTTTTATACCCTGAATCCACCACTGCCAACTAGCAGTGGCTTCTAAAACTAAAGGAGTGTGTGGGGAAAAAACAAGATTGATAGATGGGAAGGGAGTACTTGGATTGATAGAGAGTGAAGGAGGAAGAGGCCTCAAACACCTGCCATTACCTCTAGAACAACCACCGCAACTAATTTTTCCTCTGTAACTTTGGTGAATTCACATAAACTCTTGAATCTTTAATTTACCAGTTGTAAAACAGGAATAGGACACTCAAAAAGGAAGCTACTAGTAATGGTTTGAAGGTGGTGGTGGTTATGAGTGGTTATAAGTGATTTTTATATTGTTCTTTCTGCTTTTCTGTTTTCTCTGGTTTTTCCAAAATAGAATTTAAAGCATGTTATAAAATTTAAATATTCTCTGATTTTTATACATCAAAGTTTCCTTAAGACTGAGTTATGGACTAGCTACTGATGAATGTTTTGATGAAAATCCATGTTTACATATGGGTTTATAATAGGGGAAGGAATTCATCATTGACTCAAATTGTAGTCAACGTTCATCTACAGTCTACATTGCTTCTCGATGAATTCTAAAGCTTCCTTCCAGCAGGAAAATAAAATGATTATGATACCTTTATTACTTTCTTCCATACATATTTTCCAGTGACCATGATGGTACAGAAATACCATCAGGGCTTAATGTCTGACATGGGGTTAATGAACAATATAGAAAAATTCATCAATTCAAGAGACTACTTAAAGGTCATGATTAATTACATTTTGAATAGTCTTTAATTTTTTTTCAGGACAATGATGGTCATAAAGAAAAAATGATTTTACAATTATATTGAATTAAATTAAAATGATATAACTAAAAATGGAAAACAAAGATGCAAATGTATACCTAATACCAAAGAAAGTCTTATTTTTAAGTTTCTATCTCTCCTCAGCATATGTAAAGACACATTTCATTAACATGCATGCACAATCTTCATCATTTCCACTTGGAGTTCTTTTTAAACTTTTGAATAATTTGAGTGCTATTAATGGTTATGATAGAAATGTTTATGCTTCCCATGTATGGATTTATTATTCAGCTGACATGGGCTTGGATTTTGTTGGCTATAGTGTAACTCACTTTCTCTTCTAGAATATTCTAGAATATTCATTTTCTCAAAGTCACAAGATATACATTTAGTTTAGTAGAACAAATATTCACAGATAATCAGACTCGTATACAGCACTGGGCTAGGTATTATGTGAGAAAAAGAGAACACAGCCCATTCCCTCAAGAAAAGTAGACCATCGGTGACACTTCTAACATGACCACTTCTTCCCTATTGAGATAGGGCTGTCAGCTGGAAGTAAGGGAGCCCCAAAGAGCTCTAGATGTCCTTGATAATACTTCCTCTTCCCCGCCTTCCGGATGCCACAAGCCTTGGCTGCCCACGGACAAATCCAGGTTGGAAGCTGCAATGAAAGCTCAGTAGTACCCTGTATCACAACTTATCCCAACATGCTGTCATGCCTGTTTGCTTCAGTCACCACCAGAATCCAAGATGCCAGTTCACTTATTCCTCATCTAATATCTTATACCTGTGTGTTCAACAGTTATACAAATATGACTCAATTTCTCACTCCTTCACAACCCTAAACTCTTGCCCTTTGTAACTCACAGCCTGTCATTTGCAAAATCCCTTAAATACTCACCTCTTCTCTGAACAGTCCCATGATCTGGCCCTATACAATCTGGCTCCTGCCTACTTCTGCTAGAGGGAGCCCTCTCCCACCCCTCCTCTCCACCTTGATCCTTCTACTGTAAGCACTGTAGTTTTCCTGCTGTTTCTGGAACTCCACAAGCTCTTTCTTGCCCATGGCCTTTGTACTTGTCAGCTCCGTTTGGTATACTCTCTTCCTACACCTTCTCCTGGCCACTGCCTTGTTCATTCAGGTCTGTACTCACATATCACTCCTCAGGCAGGCCTTTCCTAACCAAGGATTTAAAACAGCCACCACCCCTCACACCCACCACAAGCTCCCACCCCATCATTCTTTATGCTTTTTCCTTGCTTTATTTCTATAGCACCTATTATGCATATCATAGTCTCTATTTTGTTGGTGTATTTCCTGTTATTCTGTTGTACTATAAACTCCATTTGTGTTCCATTCTTCATCTATTTCTTTTTCATCTTGTGTATTTCTGTAAGCTGCCTTGGTTCCTTAATGGAATGAGGCAGGAATGTAAATCCACAGAGCAACAGAATGTTTGTAGGCATAGGAAGACGCTGGCGTGTGTTGACATACTTATTTGTCTGTCTTGCAAAGTTTAATCCTCAGAGCTGAAGGTCATGAAGCACTGCACCATACTGGGTAATGACATGCCATTTCCATTGGCATTTAATGGTAAATTGCATTGCCTTTCACAGTACTAAAACTGTTGTAGAAGAAAGAAACACTTTGGATTTTAGAAATTAAAGCAAATGGGAGAAATAATGTAAACCACCTTATCTACTGGAGGCCAAAGTTGTGAGCTTGTATTCTGGCTAGAACTCTCAGCATTAGCCTAGTGCTGCCCAAACCCATCTGATTTCCAGTCCTCAATTTGCTCGTCCTGAGAAGGAAGGTGGAATGCTTTAAGAATTGCGATCTTTCCCTGAATGTCTTTTAAAATTGAGGACCAGGGAAAAGAAGAAATAAAATGAGTATCAGAAACTTTGCAATTAGCTACTTAAGAGAAATACACCTTAAGTAAGGAGGAGCTAACGGAGTCTTTTGTAGCCTACATAGCTCTGAGCTGACTCCCAAGTTCAGCTCCAGGTATTATCAGCTGTCGACAGGTCAAGAAAGAAGACATGAGAAGAGCTGGCCCCTGCGTACAGAGAACACTAGCCTTGTCTTCCATGCTCATTTGTCTCATCTGCTTGAGAACTTAATTTCTGCCTGTCTTTGGGCTGTTTACCCCCTAAAAGCCCAACTTTGCTATTCTGAGTCTTAGATCCTTGCCCAAGAGACTAGCTAATGCATTTGTGTACATGGCAGGGTTGAAAAACAAAAGTTGTGGGAGGAAAGACAACCAACCATCCTCCCACAAACATGACTTTAGATCTTGGTTTGAACAAATCATACACTAGAAGGAACAAATCCATACACTAGAAGGAAGTTCCTGGATGGCCTGGATTTCTGTCATCCCAGTACCTGGAGCAGAGCTTAGCACTAAGCGGGAGCTCAATAAATATTTATTTGTTGAACAAATGAGTGAATGCTAGGAGTTACATAGGCCAGTACAACTTCATAGCATTGGCATTTAATGGTCACAGATCACAAAGGCACAGATCATGTCCTGTGCTGAAAATGAGTTAACAAATTCAAACAGGCTCAAGCTGAGCTGTCCCCTATTGTCCAGAGCTCCCAAATATCAATTGCTTTTCTTCCTTTGCAGCATTAGGAGGCATTCAGTGACTTAGAAGATGATGTTAGAATGTGAGAGGTCGCACAAAGATATGAGGCTTCTGAGTGTTCAGCTGACACCCCCACCCCACTGACCAGGATGAAGGTTGAATTGCCCCTCTGTTTCTACTCCGTTTTTCTTTGATTCGGGGTCTTGCTCTGTTGTTCAGATGGAGTGAAGCGGCACCATCTTCTCTGCTCACGGCAACTTCCATCTTTTGGGTTCAAGCGATCCTCCTGTCTCAGCTTCCCAAATAGCTGGGATTAAAGCAGGCACCACCACACTTGGCTAACTTTTGTATTTTTAATACAGATGGGATTTCACCATGTTGGTGAACAGGTTGGTCTTGAACTCCTGATGTCAAGTGATCCACCCACTTTGGTCTCCCAAAATGCTGGGATTACAGGTGTAAGCTGCTGTACCCCACGTTCTGAGAGTTCTCCTTGCGGCTTCTCCTCTGCAAAGTTACCTCCAACCTTGTCTTCGGCCCTGTTTCTCCTCATGGAGCCAGTGTGGGAAGTGGTGGGCAGGGAGCACGTCCTGCCCCCGGTCTCTAGGAAGGTCCCAGGCTGCTCTGCCTCATCTGTCCCTCTCATGCTGTAGGAACTGCCAAGGACAACCTTGAGAAAAGGTTAAGGAGCTCCTCAGCCTGCCAATGGGTGTGACCTGTGTGGCCCTTGCTCTGCTTCCCAGCTTTGGTGGTGTTATTTCTTCACCTATAATGTTATTTCTTTACCTAAAACTCTATTCCCAGCTGCTGCAGTTTAAAGCTATACGTAACTGTCTAATAATAAGCTAATATATATTGGTGCGACACGTTGCACTCTGTGGTCCGAAGATCTGAAGAACATTTTTTTTAGTCCCTATATGTATTTTAGCTCAGGAAGCATTTATATAGCACCTGTATAACAGAATAGACTCATTTCTTGGCACAGTGCCAGAACTTCATGTTACAGCCTTGTCAGACTTTTAAAAGACAAACATTAACTTTGCAATATTTCTATGTCAGCCTGACTCCTTAATTACTCACTTTTGGAGAAAGGACAGGAAAAGAAAGATCATAAGAAGCAATGACCAAAATTTCCTTAATTAAATGACAACTGTAGTGTTCATTATATAACTTAATCTTAATCTAAACTCTAGTGTAATAACTAAAAGTTGGTTTGTTTCTCCTTATGCTGTATGTAACAGACAGGTCTGACTAGCTTAAGGGAAATATGAAAAGCTGCTGGGGTCGTTTGATGAAAGAAAGAGTTGACCAGCCAGAGAACCAGACAGCTCTGAGGCCTCAGCAATGGAGGCTTGGGGACCTGCTCTCCGGAGTGCTGTGGTAGACAGCGCCTCTGATACGACTCCTTGTCCCTGTCCTTATCCAATTAAAAAAAAAAAACGACCCTAGAAAAAGCACCCGACTGGCCCTGCTAGCGTAAGGGGTCACCCCAAAGCAGTTGCTGAGGCCAGACGGGTAAGCTCGTGGGCCTGGGCCGTGGCCCCTGGAGGCCCTCTTCTGTGCGCGGGCACTGTCTCCAAAGAGCAAATCAGCCATTGAGGCAGCTCCCCAGGGTCTCCACCAAGGGAAGCGCAAATGTTCTTCTTTAAAATGAACCAACTAGGTGGGGTGCAATGGCTCACGCCTGTAATTCCAGTACTTTGGGAGGCCAAGGTGGCAGGATCTCTTGATCCCAGGAGTTTGAGACCAGTCTAGGCAACACAGGGAAACACCATGTCTACAAAAAAAAATTGTTTTTAATTAGCTGGCCATGGTGGTGCATGCCTGTAGTCCCAGCTGCTTGGGACGCTGAGGCAGGACTGCTTGAGCCCAGGAATTTGAGACTCCCGCGAATTGTGATTGTACCAGTGCACTCTGGCCTAGGTGACAGAGCCAGACCCTGTCTTAAAAAATTTAAATTAAATTAAAAAGAATAAAATGAACCAATGGTGGCTTCTGTTGGTATAATGTCGTGTTGAGAGGAGATGCAGGGAATATCATTAACTCAACACTGACACTCCAAATGGCTTGATCTCTCTATTTTGTTAACATTTCTAAGGTGAAGTGCCAGTGATTTGTATTGGTTTAGGAGGACAATAGTCAGTGTTCCAGTTTGAAAAAAAAGTTTGGGGAAAACAAACCTGTATCCTTCCTTAGGGAATATCTACATAAACATTCAGGCTGCTAATTCCACACAGATGTTTATTTCACAGGCCAGCAAGCCTGCTAAGTCAAAAAATGGGCATCTCCTTAGCAGGAGGCGTGTGTTAATATCTAGGTATGGGCCGGGCGCAGTGGCTCAAGCCTGTAATCCCAGCACTTTGGGAGGCCAAGACGGGCGGATCACGAGGTCACAAGATCAAAACCATCCTGGCTAACACGATGAAACCCCGTCTCTACTAAAAAATACAAAAAAAAAAACAACTAGCTGGGCGAGGTGGCAGGCACCTGTAGTCCCAGCTACTGGGGAGGCTGAGGCAGGAGAATGGCGTAAACCTGGGAGGCGGAGCTTGCAGTG
>NW_012115599.1:5387182-5408009 GCF_000951035.1 Colobus angolensis palliatus
CTCAAAAAAAAAAAAAAATTTAGGTATGGATGACTAATGCCATTTTGAGATGTCAACCATTAATTAAAAATAACAAGTGCTATATCTAAGAATAAAGTAACAGGCAGATTGATCTGTGGCTATTAGACCTACCAAGCAACATGATTTGATCTTCTGTCAGTTAGCTCTTAGTAATCAAAATTGTCAAAGGAAAGTGACTTTTATCAGCATGGAAGTAAGGGTGCTGGGCATACAGTTTGCTTAATCTCAGTTTTGGAACAACAAATTTCTCTTTCAAAATAAAAGAGATGAATTCCAATGATATACTTTCCTTAAGCTAGCACTAACACAATTAGGAAGATTCTGGACCTCCCACCTAAGCACTGAGGTGAAGGGGCAAAAGTTGTTTGGAGTCCCAATTAGCTCAAGTTCTTCAACCCACATTTCTTATCCAGTGATAAAAACCATGAGGAGAAAGCCTCCTGGCTTCTGACCTTTTGGTGCTCTGCTAAAAGAATAGAAACAATCCTGAGAGTTCACCTGCTGACCTAATGATGCCAACACAGTGAAGAGTCCAAGCACTAAGACATCCAGGAGAACTGGATCATGCAATATTTATGGTGAATGCTGAATATCACAGAATGTCAGCAGTTGTCCAGAAGAGGGTGAGAAGGTGAAGAGTGAAGATGCAGCACCGAGCTGGTTCATCCTATTTTACCTTATAATCATCCTGCACCTGCATCATCCATAAACTCCTCCTCGCCCAACATTGCCTTACAGGGTTAAGTTGGTAAATGCCTGGAATTTGGAGGACACTGGGAAAGTTCAACCATCAGATTTGGACTAGGGCATTCATTGCTTAACACCCATGGCATGGGATATGCCTCAAATCCATAAAATCTAAGATTCTACCAGTTAAATGGTTTTAGTTCTAATTTATGTTTTGGAAAAATGCCATGGGACATGGCCTTACCTAAGAGGATTAGGGCTGGTCACCAAAATAGTTTTCATTGACAGAAACGTTACTGATAGTATCAGAAATAACACAAGGATTGTCTACCAGGCCTCTGTGAGATTCATCTTGAGACTGCATCTGGTCTCTTTCACTGCGAGCCTCAATTGTATCTCTAGCAATGTTTGTTTTGACACAGGCGGTACCTGAATACATTCTCGTTAAAAGATTCAGGCCATACATTACAGTGTAGATTGAATTTGACAGTCCACCCTTCCTCCCCTTTCCTTCCTCACATTTATTCACATTCTCACATGTAAGTTCTATAACAGTTATCTCTGTACCCTCCCAGTGATTTTTCTATTCACAGGTAAATAAATACACATTGATACTTCTTTTTTGTGTAAACAGAATTACACTAAGATCATTATTCAATTATTTCCTTTTTTAAAAAATGTGTTTCTTGCCGATCTTTTCACATCAGCATATAAGTCAACCTCATTTTTCTTCAGGATGGCATAATATTCCACACTATGGATGCAACATGTTTACTTCCCCATGATGGAAATCTGGGTTCTTTTTTTTTTTTTTTAATTTTTCTTTCTCCTCTTATTACAGACACAGCTGGACTTCCCAATATATTCTTTACACTGATTCACAAATGTTTCTATAGGACAGTTTCCTAAAATAGAAACAACCAGGTCAAAGGGCACGCGCCTTAAATATTGATAGCTATGCCTCAGTTACCTTCCGGGAAGGTTTGACCAATGAACACTTCCTTGTTATCACTGAAAATTATACATATTTTAGATTTCTAAACTTGATGGTCAAGAAATATTTCTTCATTTTAATTTGTACCTATGGTTACAAGAGGGGCTGAACATGTTTTTACATATACATTGGCAAACTGTTTATCTTCTATGAATTGTTCTACGAAAAGAGAAAAATTACCTCTCATCCATTTTTCTTTTACATTTTTAGGAGCTTTTTATATGTATATATTATATGTGCTGCAAATATTTTCTCCCAGTCTGTTGCTTCATTAAAACAAAAGTTCCTTAATTTCTATAAATGAAATACATCCATTTTTCTTCTTCTTCTTCTTGTTTTTTGAGACAGGGTCTCGCTCTGTCACCCAGGCTGGAGTGCAGTGGCGCAATGATTCACTGCAGCCTCATCCTCCCAGGCTTAAGCGAACCTCCAGCCTCAGCTACCCAAGTAGTTGAAACTACAAGTATGTACCACCAGGCCTGGATAATGTTTTTACTTTTAATTTTTCTTCTAAAGAGATGAGGTCTCACTACGTTGCCCAGGCTGGTCTCAAACTCCTGGGCCCAGGGGATCCACCGCCCTGGGCCTCTCAAAGTACTGGGATTACAGAGGTGAGTCACCACGCCTGGCCAATTTTTTTTCTTTATAGATTTTGAGGTGTATACTTTACTTAAAAGCACTTTCCTCAACATTAGGTTAGGGAGCACTTCCTTCCCATATTTTAATTTTTCCTCATGTTTGCTTTTTAATTCACCTAAATTTTATTTTTCAGAATATGAGGCAAGAGTATAATTTCATTATTTTTTGAATTGTCCCAATTGGTTTAAAATTGCATTTTTATCCTATATAGAACTTGGTCTGTTTCTGGAGTCTCTCTTCTGTTTTATTTATTTGTCTTTTTCTGCACCAATATCCCTTTTTTAAAAAAAAGGACATATAGCTCTATTGTTTTGATTATAGACATTTTAACAAGGTAGGCAAGTCTCCCCAATGTTCTTGTTCAAAGATGATTGATTTGCCTAGTGCATTTTTCTTTAAAATGAACTTTAGAATTAGATCATAGAACTTTATATATAAATAATCCATTTGGAATTTTGAGTGACACTGCACGAAATTTATAATTTGGGGAGAATTTGTATCTTTCAACATTGCATTTTTCTATCTAGAAATATGGTGTGTGCATCTCCATTTGTGTCAGGCCCTCATGTCCCTTAAAGTTTTAATGTTTTAATTGTGTAGGTCTTGTGCAATTGAGGCAGGGGAATAGGGTCTGGAGGCAGGGAACCTAAGGCCAATTCACACTGACTTCCTAGAACTAAATCAAAAGGAAAACCCTAACTTTCCATGCCTAAGTAACAAAAGGACCAGAGGCTACTCCCTTTGCAAACCCCCACCTTTTCTGGCAGCAGATGGAAAATTGAAAGTATCTCTGATTCATTGCAGAAAGTATCTCTGATTGGTTTGCATAGAAGTGTAACTTTGTAACTTCACTTCAGCTTCTGATTAGTTGCTGTCTGCAACCAATCAGACTGAGGCCTGCTGTTCACAACCAGTCAGACTGATTGCTGGCCAAGTCTTTGTTTGCATAGACATGCAACTTTTTAACTTCACTTTAGCCTCTGATTGGTTGCAGGAAGCAACCAGTGTTTGCATAGGAATTCGCATAGGAGTGTGACATTTGTAACTTTACTTCAGCCTCTGATTGGTTGGTTGCTTTTCACAACCAATCAGACTGATTGCAGGCCACCATTTCATTTGCATGAGGTGAACACCAAGTGACCAATGGGAAACCTCTAGGGGGTATTTGGACAGGAGAAGACTCTGTATCTAGGGTCTTTGAGCCTGCTGCTCAGCCAGCTCCCACACTGTGGAGTGTACTTTCGTTTTCAACTAACCTCTGCTTTTGTTGCTTCATTCTTTTCTTGCTTTGTTTGTGTATTTTGTTCAGTTCTTTGTTCAAAATGCCAAGAACCTGGACACCCTCCACCGGTAACACAATTCTGTTAGGGTTATTACTAGGCATTTTGGGTTGTGGATCGTCTATATAAGATCTTTATTCTTTACATTTTTCTGACCGTTTATTGCTGATATATAGGGAAACTTAATTTGGGGTGACCTTGTATTTAGCCAATTTTTTTTTTAAAAATCTTGTTTTAATAATTTTTCAGTTGATATTCTTGTGTTTCTTAGTTAAACATGTTATGCATAGTACCAGGGTCTTTTTTTTTTTTTTTTTTTCCCTATTCAATACATAATTTCTTAAGGATTTCAGAAGAAAACAAAAGAGTAGAGGTGATAGTGGACATCTTTGTCTTGTGTCAGACATCACTGGGAACACTTCTAATCTTTCCCTGTGAGCTTAGAAGCTTACTGTGGATTTCTGAAAGGTACTCATCAAGTCAAAACAATTTCACTCTACTCCTATCTTACCATGAGTTTTCTTTTTATTAGTTTGTGTTTTGAAGGTGAACAATACAGAATTATCAATACCTTTCTTGGCCTTTCATGAGATCATAAGTCATTCCTTTAATTTGCTGATGTGATGAATTGCAGTAATAGATTTATTGACACTGAACTACCCTTACACTCTCAACAGAAACCCTTCTAGGTCAGGATACCTTAGTGCATTGTTAAAGTCAATTGAGTAGTTATTTATGATTTTAATATCCATGTTCATATTGAGGTTACTTTTAAGTTTTCTTTGGCTAATTCAAAGAATTGGAAAGTTTCCATGTTTTTCCATATTCTATAGTAATTCTTGTAACAGAGAAATTGTTTGCTGAATAAAAGTTTTATATAATTCATTTGTAATTCCCAATGTTTAGTACTATCCTAGGAAATGTGAATACTTTCCATTTCCTCTGTGGCTGTTAATCTGTTCACCCTTTTTAATGTTTTATAAAGTATACTTTGGAAAGTTATTTTTTTAGAAAGTCATATATTCATCTAAATTTATAAATTGACATGAAGTTGTACATACTCCCTTACAAAATTTTAAAACATCCCTTTTTGTAGTTCTAACGCTTTTTATTTTTAATATTTGTCTTTTTTTTTTTTTTGCTAAGAGTTGTCTCTATTTTTTGTCTTATTGATCAAGTCTGTTGGGTTTTCTTTTTTTAGTCTTTTATCTCGAGATTTTACTTTACAAATTCTGTCCTATCCTTGCTAATTGTGATGCTCTGCTTTTGTCTAGCTCTAAAATACTTAGTTGATTTATTATTAGTCTTTTTTCTAATATATACATGTAAGACAATATTATTTTTCTTCAAATATATTACTTGCTACATAATAGTAACATAATACTCTGATTGTTGCTTATTTTTAAACAGTTTACAAGTTCAACCTGATGCCTTTTTTTCCAGAGGTATGATTTTAATCTATTCAGAAGGATGGATCAAAATGTCACATCCATTAGATTTATATTTCCTGTCCTTTGGTTGTTTGTTTCTAATTTCATTACACCATAGGAAGTTTCCACTGTGGGCTCCACAGACAAAATGACAACCATGGCACATACAAGGAAGTTTCCTGACAGTGTAGTTAGCACCAATGTGAGCTGCTAAACTCACAGCTAATGAAGGTTAAAATCTCAAGAATAATGTGTGTCACTGATGGAATCACTGTGTGTATAATTTTATGGTTTCGAAGAGTATTGGCTAATTCTATTCTTGACTTTCCATCTTTTATGCTTTATGAAAAATGAAAATCTCACAGATTAATCTCAAACTTCAGAATGATTAATTTTCTTTTGAGGTGTCGCAAACTCTGCTTGATTTCATTGTTGGGGCTGGACTGAACTGCTCACTAGAGATATATAGAAGTGGGCTTATACTGCCCGCTTTCCAAAGCTGTCCTTCAACAGCATCTAATCCATGAAACAGAGTGTATGTGTGTGTGTGTGCTTGCACGCATGTGTGTGTATGGGTGCATATTTTAGTACTAATACTAGTGCCCCATCTGAGAGATTCTGACTCAGTTGGTCTCTCAGGGAACCCAGTACCTATATTTTTTTTAAAGAACTTCACAGGGGATTCTGATGCACAGCTAGGTTAAGGATCACTGTATTAATAAATTTAACTAATACAAAAATGCTAACAGAAGTACAAGTACCTATTCCTTAACTTTCACAACATTGTAATCTCTCTCTACAGATTCCTTCTTTCTGCCTGTAAAACATGCTCTATGCTCCCACCATAAAAACAATGCCACACAAAACAAACCTCTACTGATTTTATCATCTCTAAACTTCCCTGGAGTGATTGCAATCAATATATTTATTTCTTCTCCACCATTTCTTCCTGAACACCCTGACATCTTGCTTGTTTCAAATGCTGAGGAAAGGTTGAGAAGGAAGAGGGCTAAGAAATGACCATAGGATTCAGGAGAGTGGAAATCACTGATGCACCTGACAAAAGCAGTTTCAATGGAAAGGTGGTAGGAAAGGCTTGATTTGGTAACCAAGTTGAAACTCATCCTGCTCACCGCACAACAGCCAATAAGTAGGGAGACAAGAAGATGGAGCAAGGAAAGCAACTTAATTTTGGAAAGGCAGTAAACTGAGAATATGGCAGACTAACGTCCTAAAGTACCATCTTAAATCAGAACAAATTTCAGGCTGTTTTTATGTTAAGGGCAAAAGGAAGAGGAGGGGGTTGGGACCAAGAGGTGACCAATGAGTACAAATATCTGGGCACCAGCAAGGGTCCAAGGGGGTTGGGAACTTCTTTGTGCTTTCAGGTCACCATACACCTATAAATCTTTAATAAAATATAGTTGTTTACATATATAATCCCAGAATTAGTTTCAAAAACTACATGATTCCTGTTTTTACATTTAATGTCAGTGCTCTGAAATCCCAGCCTATGTGTAGCAATGGGTAAAGGCCCCTTAAATGAAAATGGAATTAGTTATGTTAGTTCTTTTGATGTTTTTCTGTTACAATTTGAAGGACTTAAAGGACAGGCACTGGTGACAGCGAGTATAGACAACACTTTTGAGGAATTTTGCTGTTAAGGGGAGACAATAAATAGGGTAGTAAAGCTGTTGGGGGGAGTGAATTAAGGAAGTTTTTTGTTTTTTCTTTAAGATGGAAGAAATACCATTAAGTTTACATGGTGATGGGAATGAATCAGTACATAGGAAAAAACTGATGAGATGGGAGGGGGGGGAGGAATTACCAGTGTAATGTTCTTAAGCACGTAAGAGATGCCTGGATCTAGGGAAATGGTTTTAAATAAAATAATAAACAATTTATCTATAATACCGGGGGAGAAGATAAAGAATTTGAGAATAGCTGGTAGGTGGGTAGATGCCAGTGAGAGTTTGTAAAAGTTCTCATCGAATAGCTTCAATTATCTCGGTGAAGTAGGAAGCTAAATCTAATCTCAGTTCTTAGGCGTGTAACCATTCTATAGCAACTGACAATATTGACTACTTCTTCCTTCTTAATATTCATTCTACTTTCAGCTCCTGTGACACAGAAAGTTCCTAACATTCCTCTTGTTCTAATTCCTCTGAAGAATCTTTTTATTTATCTTCCTATCCCTTAGACACACTCAAGATCTTGTCCTCAACTCTCTTTTACCACTTACTCCTTTGGCGACTGTGGTAGACATTACTAGTGTTCACTCTGTTTCTCATCTTTTCTGGACATCCATAAGACTGTACTTTCCATGCCCCTTCTAGTGGATAAAGCCATGTAACTACTTCTGGCCAAAGGGCTGCAAAGAGGAGTGATGTCTCTTCAGCTTGAAGCCTTTAATTACACTATAACCCTCTACTTTCTGTATTCCCATTGCAGTCATGATTAAGAAGGTCTCATGATCCAGATGACACAACTACAGGAAGGCAGAGACTCTAAAATGCTGGAATGCTGAGTTGCTACCTGGAAGACAGTGCCCTAGAGGGTCACCCAACACAGAAAATCGTGGCATAAGAAAACATTCCTTGTGTTAAGGCACTGAGATTTTGGAGTTACCCTAGCATAACTAGTCCAACTGAATGGTACAGTGACCTACTGGAGTGGTTCTCAAAATTTTCAGCCTCAGGACTCTTTTCACTCTCAAAAATTACTGAGAAACCCAAAAAGCTTTTGTTTATGAGGGTCGTATTTGTAGATAGTTACCATACGGGAGATTATAATTGAGAAATTTTAAAAATATTTAGTAACTCACTTAAAAAGAAGAGTAAACCCATTACACACTAACACAAACATATATTTTATTTAAAAATTGTGTATTTTAAAGAATTTAGTGAGATGAATGGCATTGTTTTAAATTTCTGCAAATCTCTTTAATGTCTATCTTCTCTAGAAGACAGGTAGATTCCTATGTCTACTCTCATATGTTGTTTTGCTTGAATTACATGGAGAAAACCAGGCCTTACACAGATATGTAGTTGAAAAGGAAGGAATATTTTAATAGACTTTTCAGAATAATGCTTCTATCGACATTGTGTGCAGTTTTTATATGGAAATGTTTTCAATTCCTTTGGGTATATACCTAGGAGTAGATTAAGTAACACTTCAAGGATTAAGTTAGTGACAGGGATGAAAATAAGTTAAATATTAACATTCATAGACTTGTTATACTACCAAGGTTAAAGGGACATTATAAGGGGAAAAATAGTTCCCAAATAACAATAAGAAATAAAATCAGAATAATAGGTAATAGTCTAGAGAAATGTTTATCTTATTGTTATTCCAGTTTAAGTAAATATTAAATATTATACAATTGCTGGGAGATATATTTAAAAGCACTGAGAAATAATATTACAAATATGTTTTGCCTTTTAAAATATAAATTTTTAGGTTCCTTTAGAGTAGAAAATATTAGTATTTAACAAAGACTCTTTTGGCTTAGTGATTTAGTATTTCAATAAATATCTCCTGCTCTGTGTACGCAACCCAACTGTTATTAAAGATTCTAAACTACATTTTAACAATTCAAAGTCACTTAAAATGAAGAGCATTATAGGGCTTAAAGTAGTTTTAGAACAGAAATACAGAAAGATATGTCATGAAACTGAAGAATAAGTGGTTTCTTCTTGATATGGGAGGCCAGAATCTTGAACTTTCAACTGGTAAACAACTTGCTACTTTCATCAGAGGTCAAAAAAACTAAGGCAAAATTCATGCCATTTGAGAAAGCTATGTCATTTCTCTATTCTTAATATAAAGACAGCACATTGAGAGTTAAAATAATCAGGTAGGACTTTAGTTTGAAAAAAAAGGTCAAATTCTTTGAGTTTTTTTACTTTTAAATTCAAACGTACAGTAAATTGCAGATGTGGAACACAAAATAACATTCCCTGCATGGTGAACATTTCTCTTCTACAGCCTAGTTGAATCTATTTTCAGTATCCATTTGGAACCAATCTTCCCAAGTTTTGAAGGACAAAAGTAGTAAGTGAAATTGCAAAGCTCACATCTAAGGTACTAGAAAAAAACAGCCATTATGTAATGGCTGCATTTTTAAAATCCTGGTTCTGCTTACAGAATTACTTCAGTAACAATGAAAAGAGGCATGTTTTCATGTAATTTGCCTGGTTATACTTGCAGAGTACTCCATAAAGATAATCTTTGGAAAAAAATTTACAAAGACCAAAGTTTTGCGCAACCTATGGCTTTCACTTTTTATTACCAATATACAAAGTACATAAAAAATATCCATTTTTACTCTACCTTCTCTGTCTTCCTATTTCCAGATGCTTTAAGTAGGAAAGAAAAGGCAAGGCAACAAAAAATTCCATCTATTATACTGAAGGCTGACGTTTCCAATGTCTCATTTGTAAAGAGTCAGTAGTAGAAGTCATTAACTATCAAAAGAAGGAAATAACTGTCACTTAAGTACCTCCTTAGTTCATAAATGTTTTCCCACAAAGAAAAAGCAAATGTAAGGCACATATGACTACAGAAGTTAGTTACTACTTTCTTTTCATAAACTTTTTTGCTTCTTTCAAAAGCTCTTCCACGTCTTCCTTCTCTTCATCTTCCTTTCCTGGTTCCCAGTCAGAATCTTCATCTGTTGGCTCATAGTCTTCTTCCTCATCATCTAGAAAGCTGTCGTTCAGGTCATACTCACTGGGTTGCCCAACATTATCGTTATCTTCATCTAAAACATTTCTCACTGAAAAACAGAAGATTGGTACACAACACATCAATCACCACTCAACCTGGGATGACAGACATCTACCTATAAAATGTCTTTCTGCATCCAGAGAATTAATTTTATTAATGCATAGCTTACCACTACAAATTTCTGGAAAGGGCACTAAAATGATGCTTGTTATTTATTATTCTAACTTTTCCTACCATGAGGTTCCTGAAACTAAAATGGCCCATGAGATTAATAATAATGGTTCCTTAATCTCATAATCACATTCACAACATCCCATCTTCCCATGTGGTAGAATGTATCTTTGTCCTAGTTATTCACTGCCCCTTCCTGTGATATGATTATACTTCCTCACTTCTCAGGGATTGCCCAAAGAAATGTGAGTGGAAATAGTGTGTGTCACTTCCAAAAGGATGCTTTAAGACTCTTTCTCTGGTTCTGCTATTGCCATTTCCCCTCTGCCACAAGAATAGCATGTCCCAGATAGAGGCTGATCCCTCAGTCTGGATTCCAGGATGAGAATACACATGGCACAGGGCCATAGCCAATTCACAGCTGCAATAAGGAGAAATACACTGAAATAAGTGTATTTATTGTTATAAGGCACTGAAATTTAGAAATGTTTGTTATTACAGCAAACCTAGCAAAAGCTTATTGACACATCAGGGCATTAGCTTAGATACTTTGGAAAGTTTAGTTTTATAGATCTAAGATATTAATAAGACTAGGATTGCCATCACAACAGACATTATAATTTACAGATTTCTAAGTAATATTATAATACTAGAATTATTCTGTCTCCAAATTCATTTCTTCCCTCATCCTACTCCTTCCACAGTGAGCTACAGAGTTGCTTTAAAATAAAGCAGTGAAAGACTCTAGGACAGTGTGGAACATTCAAGAAACAATTAAGAAGACTGTATCTAGAAATCTGAATGGCAGAGGACAGTCCCTGATGAACAGCAAATGTATAGGTTAAAAATATTAATGTCTGTAATTTAGTATATACTTTGGTTAATATCTTTCTAAAATGTTCACATGCAACATACAGTTATAATTTTAAAAACAAAGTCAATGAATTGGGAAAAATGACAAAGGAAGTAATATATCTGTCCTTTTAACCCTTAGAGCCCAATACGCTTGTATTTCTCTTTTTTCTTTTTTTCTTGAGATGGAGTCTTGCTCTGTCACCCAGGCTGGAGTGCAGTGGCTGGATCTCAGCTCACTGCAAGCTCTGCCTCCCCGGTTTACGCCATTCTCCTGCCTCAGCCTCCCGAGTAGCTGGGACTACAGGCACCCACCACATCGCCCGGCTAGTTTTTGTATTTTTAGTAGAGACGGGATTTCACCGTGTTAGCCAGGATGGTCTCAATCTCCTGACCTCATGATCCACCCGTCTCGGCCTCCCAAAGTGCTGGGATTACAGGCTTGAGCCACCATGCCAGGCCACATTTATATTTTTCTTAATATCAGTACTCATTCCAGAAAGGATTTGAGACAGTTTATAATAATAAAATGCTAATAAAGGTAGAAATCAAAAACATAAAAAGCAGAATACACATATGATAATCTCAATTTTTAACACAATTGCTAAAAACAGAGCATCAAATTTATCCCCAAGATTCTTGGTAGCCACGGCTAACAAGGCAATATAATAACTTGCACAATTCTCATTATAGTAGGAAGCTCACCAGTTCCTTAAGAAAAATCTTGCATTACATTTATCTGTATACACAGCTCCTGTAAACATCTGGAGGGCATGTTTTATGTCTAATCTCAGTTACCCATATTTTTAAAATAATAACATGCATTTTTTAAAAATTGGAAGGCAGTTTGCAGTTGGGAAAGGGAGTGAGAAGGAAAGAACATCAATATCTCTATTTTTGTCAGTTTTCCTCTTGGAAGTACCTTATACACATAATTTTCTTTTCTAAGATGTGAATGCACATTATCACATAACATGTCCTAATGATATCTCAATAAACAGTTTCCTTTCAGATTCAGAAATCACTTAGCAGCTTTTCAAGAAAAACAGATACAAAGCTGAAACAACTCCAGGTTCTCTGCTCACTTCATTGGCTGCTCCTTCTCAGTTTTCTTTGCTGGATTTTCCTCATCATCCTAATCTCTAACTTTTTAGAGCTGGAACTTCTTCTCTAACTCACACCTTAGATGATTTCATCCAGTCTTATGTCCTAAATTCCCAAATTCACATCTTAAGCCCTGATCTACTGCCCTGAATTCCAGACTCATTTATCTGGATACCTAAGCATTATCTGTACTTGGATGACTTAGAGGCACCTGGAATATAGCATTTCCAGAACATAACTCTTTAGTTGCTTCACCCAGATCTGGTCATTCTATTTATCGGTCTTGAATATATGACTTCTCTAATCATCCAACCATCTAGTTGTTTTAGCAAGAAATCTTGTAGTCATCCTTGAATATCCCTTACCGGAACCCAACATGTAATACCTCAAGAGATCCTGTTAGCTTTACCTGCAAAGTAAATCCACCACTTCTCATTACATCCACTCTAATGCCCTGGCCCCAGTCCTACCACCTTATTCCTGGATACAATATCCTCCTAACTGTCTCCCTTGCTTCCATTCTAGTCTATTCTTCACACAAAAAAAGTCAGAAAACCTTCCAATAGCTGTCTCACTCTAAATAAAATCTAAAGTCTTTATTTACACGTCTCAGCTTTGAAGACTGTACTCAACTAGCCCACTAGTAGTTTTCAGATCTCATCCTATGCCATTCTGTTTACTCGCACTGTTCCAATTGTATTTGCTCTTTGCTATTCCTACAGTACAAACATGGTCATCACCAGGGATTTTAAACTGATGATTCCTAATGCCTGGCATATTCTTCCTTAGATAATCACCTGGCTTGCTCCCTCCTCCAAGCTTTGGCTCTAATGTCAAATTATCAGAGTGCTTCTTTTACCATCCTATCTGACATGGCACTCCCCATACCATATACACACCCTTGCTATTCTGTCCTCCTACACAGTTTATTTTTCTTCTAATTATCAACACATGACATCAAATAATTGCTTATGTGTGCACTGCCCATCTGTGTACAATTCTGCAAGAGCAGGGCTTTGTTTCTATTGTGTCCTTAGCTCAGACAACAGTGCTTAACATGTGGGAGCACTTAATAAATATATTTGTTGAATGTATCAATATGAATAAGTGAACCATTTGCAAATCAACTACTGAACATCTTTAGTTTTACAGAAACCCTTCTTATTTTAGCCTACACTTTTGATCACTAGCCTGCCAGTCAATATAATGAATTATGTAAAAGACCTTAATTCTGCTAAATGAAGCCTCAGTGAACCCTGGAAATATTTAGCAACTTATTAAGAAGCCCCATTTGTTAAGGCAGTAAGGCCACATTAATCGGAATAATTTTGTTTGTTTACTCAAAAAAAAGCTCCTATCTATCATCACTTACATTTTATGTTTACCTTTACACATTAATGTTCTTTTAACAAGAAGTCCAGAATCTAACAAAACCATCTGTAACAGAATTCAACGTAGCTAGTTGTCAAATTTAATCCACCTTAACTCATATGAACAGGTACTTTATACTTTAAGTGAAGACACCTGAAGAGCCAAGTCATGACATGAGCACAAAGTCAGCTCTAGAATTCAGCACTGTGTCCTTTGTTAGTGGTGTCACACAGATCCTTCATAACAGGGTTGTAAATGCTGATATGTGATTATCTTTGAGGGACCATTTAATAGATTATATTGTGGAAAATTCAATTAATAACTTTAAATATTATATAAAACAAATGCTACCCAGATGACTTTCCTTTTTTAAAAATTGCTAGTAGAATCTGAAGGTGTTTTTAGAGAAATATCCAATTCTGCCTTTCAGTGTAACTGGGCCAAAAAAAAAAAAATTAAACTTTACTTACCTGGAAAATACTCCGAATACTGATTTTTACAATGACACACGTATTCTCATTACAATATTTCCAAGTAAATTTATCTTAGAAAGCTTTTTTTTTTTTAATTTGGGTTAACACTTCTAAGTTAAGGTAAACTTGAAAGAAATAAGTCTTTTCTCTATTTTTGCCTAGAATGCTTACAAATTTCTTCCTGCTAGTTACCTCTGATCTCATTTGATTGTCTATAAGAACCAGAAGTTGTTCCGGCTTTTTATCTGTTTTTCTTTTAAAGCTGTTAAGTGATTTCTGAATCTGAAAGGAAACTGTTTGTTGAGAGATCATTAGCACATGTTATGTGATCATGTGCATTCACTTCTTACCCAACAAAAAGACTCTTTAAAATAGCATAGTTTAAGAGAAAGAGGACTAGACCAGGGGTTAGAAGTCCAACTATCTGTGTTATAAACAAGCTCATGACAATGAACAAGTGACTTAACCTACTGGAAATTACTTTTTTTTTTTTTTTTTGAGACAAGGTCTCGCTTTGTTGCCCAGGCTGGAGTGCACAATCTCGGCTCACTGCAACCTCTGTCTCCCAGGTTCAAGCAATTCTCCTGCCTCAGCCACCTAAGTAGCTGGGATTACAGAGGCCCGCCACCATGCCCAGCTAATTTTTGTATTTTTAGTAGAGACGGGGTTTCACCATTTTGGTCAGGCTGGTCTCAAACTCCTGACCTCAGGTGATCTACCCGCCTCAGCCCCCCAAAGTGCTAGGATTACAGGTGTGAGCCACTGCGCCTGGCCAGAAATTACTTTTTAAACTGCAAATCATTCGATTAAATGATCACAAAGATATTTCTAACTCCAGAGTTCTAATTTTAAGGCCCAAATAGGAACCTTCATTTTCTCTACAAATCAGTGAAGTAAAATGAAATGTGGATAGGGATTGACAGCTTCACTACTTAAAGCCAGAAGTGGCGAAATACACCGTCACTGGTTTGTAAACACTGATGGGTAATGCTGAACTACCATTATGAAAAATAACTTTTAGAAAAAATAATAAAATCTTTAACATATTTAAAACAACACATTATTTACTATACGGAATTAGAATATGGTAATTTCTGATTTTTTATATGCAGAGGAATTTATAATATGAGAATGACAATTACACATTTTTGTCTAATATTTCTTTTACAATTTAAAATTTCACCATTAATTCTTATCTCAAGAACTAAATCTTCAAACTATTGAAGAGCATACTGTGTGACACACATGCCGCAAGAAATGTTGATTTTGCATGGAGAAAAATCTTTTCAAATTGCAGTGTTTTGTTGAGACAGGGTGTTGCTGTGTTGCCCAGGATAGAGTGCAGTGCCACAATCATGACTCACTGCATTTTTGACATCCTGGGCTCAAGCGATACTCCCACCTCAGTCTCCCAAGTAGCTGGGACCACAGGTGTGCCCATAACCACAACGGTTAATTTTTTTTATTTTTTGTAGAGATGTGGTCTCACTCTGTTGCCCAGGCTGGTAGTGAACTGCTAGGTTCAAGCGATCCTCCTGCCTTGGCCTCACAAAGTGCTGGGATTATAGGCATGAGCTACTGCACCCAGCCAAACTGCAGATTTTTACCACTAGTTTTTTGGTGTTAGGTCTAAGATGACAGGCGCTCCACGGCAGATTAATAGTTTAACATTGATAATTCTCCATGTTTTATTTTCTTTAATTTTCTATTAAATCTTAGGACTAATTAGGATGTTAATTTTTATTAAGTAAATAAATATTTCGGCTCAATATTCCTAAAGCTGAAAATTTACTATATTTACAAGAACAACCATTTTTAATAATGCTTCATTTTACTATTAAAGACTATTTTTTAAAAATGCACTAAGCAACTAGTTGGTATTTATATTTTAGCTTTTGTATATTTTTTATCTACTTTATTATATATAAAGTTCATTTCTTTTTATAATTCCATTGCAGCAGGCTTTCTCATATTCCGTACATTAGCTTTCTACACATTAAGTAGCAGTTTATAGAATTTCATGTAAATCCCACTAAGCCTCCTTAATAGCTTTCTTTCTAGATCTTTTAGTTTTACCTTCTGAATAAAAAAGTATATATAAGCACGTACATGTATACAATTGTAGACATAGAGAAACATTAAAGTAGCTATCAGGGGACCATTCTAAATTTTCAGTCATGAATGGTATCAATCACCTAGAATAATACATATCACATAATAATAGAGGCCAGAAAGGAGGACCCCAATAATTAGATAAAATATTGATGATAATTTCCTTTAAATGTTGTCAACAGGTGAGGCAGCTAAAAAAGAATAAAACAAAATCTTCCTGGCATTGGTTACTTTAGCATTCAATAACTTGTGCAAACATTGTAGCACTCTGAAAAAGTGTGGAAAGTTAAATAAAATTTTAAACCAATTATATATACAAGAAACATAACAAATGACAAGAGTCAAACCTACAAGAAACAGAATGCACTATATAAACTGTTACATGTATAGAAGCACTCTATAGATGAAAGTGTTTTAGGGGTATTACAAATCAGAAATTAAACAGTAACAGTTTAATGTAGTTATTTTAATGCTGGCACTACATTAATAATTGCATTATCTTGTTATATATGTTCTTATGATACCCCCACCTCAAATTCAACATGTTTAAATGAAAGCAAAAACAACAAAACTCCCTAGTTCACCCTATTCCCTATCGTGTGCCTTGTCCAGTCTCCTGATAATGTGTACTATAATCCTGAGTCATCCTGACTTCATTTACCTCATCCCCATGTCATAGTCAACTGATTAGTTGGTAAATCCTCTTGATTCATCCTTCAAAAATCCCTCTTATATCCAGTCCAACCTTTCCATGTTCATGATAGCTGCCCTAGTTCTAGCCCTTTATTCTACCTAACTAATCTCCAGGCTTCCCCCTCTCTAATTCAAACTGTTTATTACCAGTTTGATTTTGGTAAAATACTGGCTCATCATTATGTGCCAAAGTGCCCATGTCTTTGGTCTGGCCGTAGAGAGTTTCCATAATCTAGCTTCAATACACCCTTTTAGCAACATCCAAAGCAGCTATAGAGACTTCCCACATCAGTTAAAATGATCCACTTGCTAACTCCAACTACAACACTTCTACTTTGATGTCCTTGATTGATCTATTATTCACTTTGCCTGTGATGTCCTATACCAACCTCCTACACAGCAAAGAAACAAAAGTGATTGAAATCCTACCCTCTTAAAGGCCAACTTTTACTTAAAATTCTCGTATCAAGTCTACCTGATAATCCCCAGCAGAAAGTACTCCCTCTCTTTCCCCAGAGACTTCAGAGCATCTCACTGCAAGTGAGGAGAGCCAGAGCTGGTTCCCATAACCACAATTATGAGCTGGTTCTCATCTCTCTGTAGCTTTTTTCACGTGGAAGACATTCAACAAATAAATACGTGAATGTGTGAGTAAATGAATCAATACATAGCTGAGATTAAGATTTGGGGGTACTGTTAAATCTTAATGATTTGGGATACAAGAAAAACAAGTATGTTAGAATTCTTTATTAGGTATCTCTAAATCAGAAAAATACAATGATACCTCAACATTTAATATTTGAAATACTCAAAATCCCCAATTTTTAGATTTTGTAGGGTAAGAGATGTTCTGACTATATTGCCACATAGCAACTTTTGAAAGTATATTAAAAATATAAGACTAAACCTATAGCCTTAAACTTATTCCTTTAAAATATATATACTTCTATTAAAAATGATCTTTTCAATAAAATCAAGTTTTTCTTTAAAAAGTTAAGTGTCTTAAAATATGTTCTTCATTCAAAAAATACTTCCATAATTTCAAGAAATTTTCAACAAAAATTCAGATATTTTTAACTATGCTATATGATGTGTATTCATAGTTTTTAGGTAAATATTTCCTATTTCTGTAAAGTTATATAAATGTGTCAAATGCTCTTGCATGGGACAATGCTACCATTTGTGAACAATATATACTTTTAATCAAATACAATTACATTATTGCTAGAAAGGAAGACACTTAAACTACCATAACTGCCACATCATGAGATACGAGCACAGTAAAGAAAGTATAATATATAACATGTAACCTCCATACTATGTTAGCTCAGATAAAGGAAATATTTTTATGTCTGGAGTACTAAAGCACTAAAGTGTGTTTCAATAAGAAACATCAAATGGAATTCCTGTATAGTGAAATCATTTACTTTCATCACTTACTTGATTACAAGTCAGTTGTTTGTATGCACATATAAATCAAGTGAGCACAGCCTTGATAGTATGCATTTTATTTTCTCACTCTGTGAGCAGAAATATTATGTGCTGAATCAGCCTCTGTATTATATGAATGATATGAAAAAGTCAGATTTTATTAAAGAAGAAAAATGTTACAGTTTAGAAGCATAAGAAACAGAAGGTAAAACAGATTGAGGTAAGTAGGACAGATGGACATTTGATGGTTGCTTCTCTGGTGTCTATCCCCCCTCCTCCCTTCCTCAAAGCTCTAGCTTTTATTGGAGATGGCTCTGGTTCTGATGAAAGTGACTCCACTCTGGTTTTAGGAGTGGTACAAACTAATCAGTGGCCATGGTGATTGGATCAAGGTTAAGAATGTGATCTAATCTAGTAATAAAAAGTGAATTTTCTGATTTTTCCCAGGAATCATGAGGGTCAAAGTTGTTTATGCTCTTTACGGGTGATTATCGTCCCAGCTGAATGAGGATACATAAAGTCCCTCACTGGAAGAGGAGCCAGCCTTCGGATGATAATGACCCCTCTAAAGACAGAATAAAGGAAAACATTTGGGTCCTAGGGGACACTATTGACATTATTAATGAGCCAAAGCAATATAGCTTATATAAATCCAGCCCTAGCTCTGGATGTTTTAGTTACAGAAGTCAATTATCATTTAGGCCAGTTTAAGATTTTGTTTTCAGGTACTTGCAAACAAAAGAATCCTAAGAGATATAAGGCAAATATATATTGTGGACAATGGGGAAAGCATTTGCTATATCAAAGGGTTGCAGATTTTTTTTTTTTAAGAAAAATCATTAAAATCAGCAATTCAACAAATTCACAGAAGCAGAGATTTTAAAATATTTTCATAATAACTGGAAACTATCTAGGTTTAATAGGAGAACCACTTAAAGGTTTCATTTTGAATTTCCTGAAGTAAAATTACTTACCTGGAAGCGTACTATGTCTATATTCTATCTTGTGCTGAGGATTCTTCCTGAAAGAAGAATGCAAAAATAAGAGCTAGTCTTCCAATTACTAAAAATTGATGACTATTTACACTAAACTAGAACACTGACTAACTTACAAATAAACTTAGGATCCAATAGACCTCTTATGAAAAAGCATTTGTTGTTTAATTACAATATTTCCTGTATGCCTACTCCACGCCAGGCACATTTCTACATGCAAAGATAGAGTGATGAAGAAGACAAAGTTCTTACCTCAAGAACTTATACTCTAGAAAGATGGAAAAGACAAAATATGTATTTCCAAAATATATCATATTTCTAAACTGTCATGTATCACATATATTAAAACATAAAACAGAATCCAAGACTCATGACACAAATATCAAATATGCATATAAGTATGTATGTGCATACAGTATTAAAAAATTCTAAGGCTCTTCTTGAATCTAAAGAAAGCGTATTCTTTCAAAAGAATACCAATCACTTGTCATGAAAAAAACACAAAAGTTAGTTTTGTTGATAAATTCAGATAACATATTCTGAAGTCAAACAAAAATTAGTGTTTGAAGATCTATTTTTGATTACACGTACTTATGATCCCTTCTATTATTTTGTTAAACAAATGTTTGGGTACCCTATATGTACAAGACATTCTCCAAATGTCCCAGCAGTAAAATCCAAGGCAACAGGTTCATCATGACCAAACTGTCTGGTACCCCTTTCTTAGGGAACTGACGAAGCAGAGCTGGGGTACACTAACAACAGATATGTGCTGAGGTGACAACTTTTGAATATACCTGTGTCAGGAGGTATTATTTTTACATGACAAATGTTCATTTGTTCATTCAGCAAATATTGGCTGAATGTTTCACTATATTCTGGCTCTAAGTAGGCACTGAGGATAAAATATTTAACCAGATACACATTCTTGCCCCTAAGGAGACAGAGTCTGGGGGCAGGAGCAAGGTAGACATTAAACAAGCATTTTCTTCACTGAAAAATAAGAACATCTTCTGTGAAGACAGGAAATACTCCTTATATCTTTCAGGGCATAGGAACTAAGTTAAGCCTTAAATCTTCCCTTTCTCAGGCGAAATAACATTTGTTCTTCATTTTTTAAATCTTTTCATAGGACAAGTAAGGCAATTTTTAAAAAATTATATAACAGGTAAAATATGACTTTAAATTTTTCTATAAATCCTCCCATTCAACCCTATAATTCCACATCTACTGCAATGGAGAAAAATGGCCAGTCTCAGGAAGTGGATCTCTAGCCCTGAACCTAGTCTGAGTCATAGGATGTAAATATGTCCTAGGAACGATCTCAGAGCAGATACTCTGCCTCCTCCAGGTGACAGATGAGCAATGTGAGCCTAAGGAGATGAAGTTCATGCCCAGGGTTTGTGCTTTCCAACTTGGGTGATGACCATATTAAGACAGACGTCCAGGCAAAATTGTGGACTACGTTCTCAAAATATCTCTGAAATAATCAGGTGATTAAATGTTTCACTTATAAATTCCTTTATGAGTCTACTGTAAAAAAATGTATCCAACTGCTCTTTTTCACCATTTAAAAAAGTACAGTGTGTTTAAAATATTTCATAATAAAAATTATACTTTAAAAATATTGTGGCCGGGTGCGGTGGCTCAAGCCTGTAATCCCAGCACTTTGGGAGGCCGAGACGGGCGGATCCCGAGGTCAGGAGATAGAGACCATCCTGGCTAACACGGTGAAACCCCGTCTCTACTAAAACAAAAAAAAATACAAAAAACTAGCCGGGCGCAGTGGCGGGCGCCTGTAGTCCCAGCTACTCGGGAGGCTGAGGCAGGAGAATGGCGTGAACCT
>NW_012115599.1:5408059-5419013 GCF_000951035.1 Colobus angolensis palliatus
CACTGCACTCCAGCCTGGGCGACAGAGCGAGACTCCGTCTCAGGAAAAAAAAAAAAAAAAATTGTATTTCCTCTGTGCCTTCGACACTATTGTGATATCAGTAAACAAAGTAAAATAATTTCTAACAACACAGAACCATCTGCTTGAAAAATATTTGTCTTCTTGTTTCCAGCATTGCCTATTATATTTGCTCTAAATATTAACTTCCTTTGTCTGTCTATCTATCTATCTATCCATCCATCCATCCATCCATCCATCCATCCATCCATCCATCCATCCATCCATCTTAGAGACGGTCTCACTCTGTTACCCAGGCTAGACTGCAGGGCACAATCATAGCTCACTGCAGCCTCAAACTCCTGAGCTCAGGTGATCCTCCCACCTCAGCCTCTTGAGTACAGCTAGGACTGCAGGTATGGGTCACTCAGCCCATCCTAATTTCCTGCCCCTCCATCATAATTTGTTGGGTAATAGGAAGTAATTACAAATATACAAATTTAAATTAATTGATAAAACCCAAGAAAAATAGAGTGTTACTGCTTTTGAGAGCTGTAATAATCATGAAATCTATTTTCCAAGATAGGTTTTAAGTAGTGTTACTTTCAAGAGTTTCAAATGATAACCCTGGAGCCTCTGTAATGCTATCCAACAGAACTTTCTGTGATGAGGGAAATTTGCTCCGTGTTGTCCAATAAAGCCACTAACTGCATGTGACTGATGAACACTTGAAATATGGGTAATAAAGCTGAGAAAATGAATTTTAAATTGTATTTAGTAAATCCATATTTAAATGTAAACAGCCACATGTGGCTAGTGGCTATCATATTGGGCAACAGTTTCAATTCAAAAACCAAGAAAAGGGAGATCCTCTCTCCGCAGCCAAGATTAATTACAATTAATCCTCCCCAAACCAACAACTAAACACCCTCTTTCTTATGAAGTGACTCTCAAACAAAGTAAAACATTCTATAGGTAGAAATGCTATGATTGAAAGTATGAGGTTAGTGACTATAGTCAGAAAGACCCCATTAGAATCCTAACTCAGCCACCTTCCTGCATGCTGTCTGAGCTTCAGTTTTCCCATTTGTAAAAGGGGGATAACAACAGAACCCACACTCACATGAAGCTGTTGTGAGGATTCATGAAATAATGCACAATAGTCTTTAATCTAAGGGCTTGGTAGGTGGTAAATAAATAATGTCAGCCTTTGACTCCTTCATTATTAGTTCAAGAAACAGTTACAGAATACTTATTACATGCCAGGCCTTGTGTCAGTATGACACTCATCCCTAATCTCTCTTCTTTCTGGTAACTTTTCCTACAATGCGAGCATTAAACACAGTGCAAAAGTGTAACTCCACAGTTAATTAAGGTCCTAATTCAACAGTTTTGAAAAGTGGAAAAAAGATTCTATATAAGATTGTGTGTTTAGCATAATTAACCCAAATTTGACCTTTTGGTGAAAAAGAAATTTAAACTTGAAAAAAATAAGCTGGACAACTTAGTTGTGAAGACAGCTGCAAATGAACAAAGTTATGGTGATGATTTGTGGGAAGATCTTTCCTACACCGACCATGCTGGTGCAGGCCACTGACTTAATTAAATTCAGTCTTTATTAAAGTATAATTAATGCTGGGCATCAGGAACGGAGAAAGATAAAAATGGGGAACATTAATACCAAAGATATTTTTCATCTTTACTTTAGAAAAAATGGTTACTACTCATTTGAGATTATTTCCAGTAACATGTTATTTTGAAAAAATGTCATACCTACTTTAAAAAGCAACCAAGACTAGTACACTGAAATTCCATAAAACTTCATCAAGATTTTTCAAGAGTTAACATTCTATATGGCTGTCTTACTGTTATTATCTATCTATAATCATTTCAGAATAAGGCTTTTCCTCCTTCTTTTAATATGTTTGCTTTAGGTACCAAGCAGCTCTCTTTTCCTGCTTTGCCCTTAACAGTTAAGTAGGATAACTGAAAAGTTAAATGTAGTCTTAATTGCTTGCTACTTCAAAAGCTGCTTTAGAAATGCTCAAGTAACTAAATGTCAGGCTTTTTAAATAAAGTACAGTAATGAAACCTAAGGAGTTAGAGACTCAAGTATGGTTTAAGCACCAAATACCAACTAAACAACTGCTGACATCAGTTGTCAGGCTAGAAAGATTAAAAAGGAGAGTAACTTTTTAAAAAGAGAAAGTGAAGACAGAGTATCACAAAGTGGGGGACTGGGGTTCAACTTAAAGTTTCAGAAGGTAGTTCCTCATTCTCTATTACCTTGGAAAACATTCACAGTTGCACTCGTATGCACCATCTACATCTGCCAACCTCACATACTACTTAGGAAAAGGCAAGCCATTTCAGAATAAGTGAACAAAAAACTATGAAAGAAGTGTTACATTTAATCATTCCAAAAAGGAAGAGCAGAAAATGTAATGTGAAATTTTATATTTTAAAAATGGGAAAAAGTTTTCAGGTACATGTACAGGTTTTCATCTGCCTTAGAAGGGGAAAATTGCTTCTTTGAGAATCTTCCATCCTTTCCTAGAACTTGCTCTTTTCATAAAAAGACAGGTAAAAGACTGTAATGCAGACCAAAGAAACTAGCTGAGTTGGTGTTTTTCAACTGGACAATGAACTTCCAACCTAAAGCAAAAGAAATAATATTAATAAAACTTTGCCAGCTATTTCACCGAAACTGAAGGAAAAGAATATCTATGACAGGCTCAAAAATTTGCTGTTGGGGTATTTATTCTCTTTGATGATAAACAGAACTCACAAAATAGATGGACTTTAATAAGAAAATGAGCCCAAACAGAAAAGATAGTTTATCACACACAAAATCACACACTCAAAAACAAATTTTAGATATGTTTAGTTTACATAAAAATTTAAATGATAAATTAAGTCTTCTGAAAGTTAAATTTCTTAAATTATCTTTTCCTTCAAGGTCCTTCATAATCTCAGTGCCAACATTTTTTAGCAGCTCAATCTTTTGTTTCTACTCTAGGGGAGTACTTTGTGATTTTTTGCCAGTTTTAGGAACTTGTTCGTAGCTTTTTTTGCCAAGTATATTCTTCTGACTCTACTACTACCTAAGTTCAAATCATATCTCTTTCATGAAAGTAACTTTGATAATCACTGGGAAATAGCTTCAGAATGTATTGTCTATGTTTACCACTTGGTACCTACCATGCCATTTCTTGTCCTGTCATCTAAATTTTCAGCACACACATAAACACACACTTGTACATGTATGCATTATCTCTATCATCTGTCAAATGACCAGCTGGAGGGCATGAGATTTTTCTTAAACTTTTTAATGTCTTTCATAGCACCTACAAATGTATCTCTCTCCAGCCGGTTTTCAATTATAGTTTTCACAGATCAATCCATCTACTAGAATATAATCAACCTTTTTCCTTCAAAAACATGTTTTAAATTAAGCTTACACATGAGTTTTCAAAATGAGTTTTGTATCCTTTGACCAATACCTCTCCAACCCACCCCTCCTCCCAGCCTATAGTAACCACCATTCCTCTTCTATGAGTGGGAAGTTCTTAGATTCTACATATAAGTGATACCATGTGGTATTTGCCTTTCTGTGCCTGACATATTTCACTTAACATAATGTTCTCTAGGTTCATCTACCTTATCACAAACGTTATCATTTCCATCTTTTTAAGGGCTGAATTATATTCCATTGTGTATCTATACCACATTTTTTTTACCCCTTCATCCACTGATGGACACTTACATGGATTCCATCATTTGCAACACAAACCAGAAAGTTTAAAATGCTCATTGGTTGGAGTACAAAAAAACAGTTTCTAATAATTTCTGGACTAAAACTTTCTCGAGTTAATGCTAACACTTATAATTTTTTATTTTTAGTAAACCCTAATCTATAGATTTTAATGATTTTCAGAAATCTACCCTTTGAAAAACAGTTTTTCTGTGGGATATATTCCAGAAAATGGCTATTCTCATTAGGTTAAATATACTGTCAATGTGCTGAAATTGCTCTGCACTCACACCTATAAAGTTAATAATCAAAGTACTCATTGAATCATCTTACACAAACCCAAGACTAAAATATGTCAGAATTTCCTGCCATTAACACTGCATATTACTTCCTCAGGAAACAATGAAAATATGACACTCATATTAATCAGACTCTATTGCAATCAGATTCCTGAGATACAGACTGCTCAGCATTGTAAGACACTTAGCTCTAGTCAATCAATCACTCAGGTCAAGCAGAAACACCAAGAGTCCTTCACGAATGCTGAAGACATAGATGCCACAGTGTCTTGGGCCTGTTCTCATCTGGCAATTTAAACTTTGGATCACCACCATTTTGTTGTGGAAGGGGCTCAGATTTTAGGATCAGAGGAGCTGAGCCTAATTCAAATTCCACTATTTATTGTTGTACAAGTTAGGGCAACTCCTTTGAAACAACTCTCTTTCCTCATCTGAAAAGGAGTGGATAACACTGTCTACCCCAAATAAGATTGTTCCAAGGGTTAAAGTAGTGTGTATAAAAATCTGTATGCTATTAAGCATTTTAGAGATACCAGTTATTCAGCTAGACATAAAAATCAATTTTACTTTAAGATATCCAACAATGGCTAGAAATCCTATGTGCTAGTAAAAGTCACTGTCAATTAATATTAAATAGCTGAATTTTTCCTTCAATAATATATAAAATTCCTGTTGAATATTTTCCCTGTCATATCTCACACATTTATATAATATTTTCTAACATCTGTCTACGCATATTCCATTTTCAAAAGTCAGTTATTTCATAACAAGGCAAAATACCTTTTGCATGTAACCCTAAGTCAAAGCTAAATGGCAACTCTGTACAGCTCTTCGGGGGAATATGAGCATTTGAACTTTCAAGGGCAATGCCAAATTCCACAAGATCTTTTTCCTAACAATGAAGAGGATTACTTAATCAGAGCTCATTCATAAAAGATTTACATCAACCTTTTTCTCAAATGGCATTTTCTGTAATTCAGTCTGTCTCAAAGTCCTTTTTGTTTTTTTCATTGTTGTTAATTATTAACAGTTTGAGAGCTAAACATAAAGCTATACAACCATAACCACATCAGATTTTTGTGAGCTGTCATATTTTAAAATATGTATTTTCAAAAACATTATTCTGATTTTAATGATGTAGGTGCCTAAGTAACAAAAATTTAGATAACAGCATATTTAAATACTGTAAGGACATAGTGGTTTATAAATTTTTACATTATGACAAAGTTATAAATCTTTGTAATTATAATGAACCAATGGAAAAATTGACCCTTTCTAATATTTCCTGATGATGCTCCTACAAACAATGTTTAAATAGAAATAAATAAAACAGTCCTATTGCCATCCATTTCACTCTATCAATAAAAATTCACTGAATACCTACTATATGCCAAGCACTGTTCTAGGCTCCAGAGACTCAGTTAGTAGCAAACAAGCAGAGAGTCTCTGCTTTCACGGGGTTTATATGCTGGTGGATAAGACAGGAAACAAATATGTATATATAATTTCAGGAAGTGATTGCTATGAAGAAAAATAAAGAGAGGGACATAGAGAGTGACTGAATGTATAGGTAGAGATGTCAGAGATGGCATTTCTGAGGAAGTATATCACATACATATATGAAGGAAGAACGCTTCAGGAAGAGGAAATAGCAAATGTCTTTACATTTGTTAAGGCCCTGATGTGAAAACAAGCTAGGATATTGGGTAAAACACAAAAACATAATGAAGACTGGTACACTTCAAGGGGAATGAGTAAAAAGGAAAATAGTAGGAAATGAAGTCAGAGAACTTGTAATCCACGATAAAGTTTGTTACAGGAAGCCACTGGAAAGTTATGAGTAAGAAGACAACATGAAACGACTTACCTTTAAAGAATTGCTCTAGTTGCTATGAGGATAATGAACTACATGAGGACAAAAGAGAAAACAGGGATGTCGGGAAACTACTGCAGTATTCCAGGCAAGAGAGGATGGTGGTTATGATTGGGGTGGTAGAGTGCAAAGGCAGAGACCTAAGAAATGAGCAGGCTCCTACTATATTTCAAAAGTTAAAATGGCAAGGACTGCTGATAGATTGAATGAGTGATGTGAAGGAAAGAGAAGAGTCAAAGGTGCTTCTTGCTGAAGCACCTGAGTACTATGTGAATGGTGGAGTCATTTACAGAGGTAAAGAACACTTGCGAAAGAGTTGTTTTCACAATAAAAATCAAGAATTCTGACTTAGAGGTGGTAAGTTTGATCTACCTATTATACAAAGTGGAGGCATTTAAACATATGAATCTGAACCATTAAATTGAATTAGTTCACCTAAGAAATAAGAACAGAAAGGAAGAGATCTGAGAACTGAGCCCTGTGGCTCTGTAATATTTACAAGTAGGGAAGAAAAAGAGGAGACAGAAAAGAAGGCTAAGGAAGGGTAGCCAGGCACATAACTGAGCTGACTTTATGAATATGAAGCTACTGCTCTCTGCTCTAGATTTCTCCATAGTGAATTGAAGACCCCCAGAGCACAAGCAGTCTACCTCTGTATTTTTCATGTTTTCACAAGAAACTGAAACCAAGGAAAATCAACTAGCTGATGCAAAGTCATGCTACAGAATTAGCATAACCATAACTAGAACCTAAGTCTGCTAATTTAAAAACACTTTATCACTTTGTCATAAAGGAGTACCTAAAGATTAACTAGAGCAACAACAGAATAATAGTTTTTAGTTTTATTTACTTCCAAAGATTTGCTAACTTAACACCATGATTGTAAATGAACCTAAAGAACTGTTTGAAAACCAAACACCATATGTTCTCACTCACAAGTGGGAGCTGAACGATGAGAACGCATGGACACATTGGGTGGAACAACACACACTGGATCCCGTCAGTGGTGGGTGGTGGGGGCATAGGCAGAGGGAGAGCATCAGGAAGAATAGCTAATGGATGCTGTGCTTAATATCTAGGTGACGGGTTGATCTGTGCAGCAACCCATCATGGTAAATGTTTACCTATGTAACAAAGCTGTGCATCCTGCACATGTACCCCAGAACTCAAAATAAAAGCTGAAGAGAAAAACAAAAAGAACTGTTTTACATCAGCTCCTAGATCAGTGACTAGAACATTTTAGATGCTCAATATTTACCCATTGAAGACATGAACATACTATATTTTTGTCCCATCAAAACAAAATAGTTTATCTCGCATTTTTGAAATTTAGTATGTATTTTAAAACCTAAAGTAAAACCATAAATCCCATTATTATCAAATATCTAGGTCTCAAAATTCAGAAGAAAAAGGAAAATGTTTAAATATGGTCTTTATTAAATAAAAAACAAGTAAACCAGCATAAAACAGTAAAAAGTACTCACTTTGTTACCTGATAATCACTACAATTTACTATGTATGCAAAAAGAACTCTGAAAATTTTTATATATGTGTAATTAACAGTAAATATAAGAACAAATTTATTATTATGAAAATGAATGCACCTTAAAATAAATGAAAAACAAAACCACAGAAGACATTCCAGCAAATTTTGTCAAGCCTACATGAATATAATTGATGTTGTTACTGTTATTTCTTTTTTTTTTTTTTTTTTTTGAGACGGAGTCTCACTCTGTCCCCCAGGCTGGAGTGCGGTGGCGCTATCTTAGCTCACTGCAAGCTCCGCCTCCCGGATTCCCGCCATTCTCCTGCCTCAGCCTCCCGAGTAGCTGGGACTACAGGCGCCAGCCAGGGCGCCCGGCTAACTTGTTTTTTTATTTTTATTTTTTAGTAGAGACGGGGTTTCACCGTGGTCTCGATCTCCTGACCTTGTGATCCGCCCGCCTCGGCCTCCCAAAGTGCTGGGATTACAGGCGTGAGCCACCGCGCCCGGCCTGTTACAGTTATTTCTAAATGAAGTTTAAAAAAAATTGTATCACGCCTGTAATCCCAGCTCTCAGGGAGGCAGAGACGGGAGCATAGCTTGAGCCCAGGAGTTCGAGACCTGCCTGGGTAATACAGCGAGACCCCGTTCTCCACAAAAAGGAAAAAAAAAAGACAAAAAAAAAAAAATTGTAGCCAAGTCATATATAAAACTGTGTAGCAAGTGATTAATATTTAAGATACTTTTTTTCCAAGATCATATTCTTATACACAATTAAAGAACTGTAAGCATGGCAAATGATGATAAGTTACTTTCTATATATGCAGAACCTATTAAAATGGATTAAGGTGCTGTCAACTTTGACTATTTTTTTTTTTTTTTTTCAGATGGAGTCTCATTCTGTCACCCAGGCTGGAGTGCAGTGGTGCGATCTCAGCTCCCTGTAACCTCCCCTCCTGGGTTCAAGTGATTCTCCTGCCTCAGCCTCCCGAGTAGCTGGGACTACAGGTGTGCATCACCACATCAATTAATTTTTAGTAGAGACGGGGTTTCACCTTGTTGGACAGGTTGGTCTTGAACTCCTGACCTCAGGTGATTCGCCCACCTCAGCCTCTCACAGTGCTGGGATTACAGGCGTGAGCCACCATGCCCAGCCAACTTTGACTATTCTTAACTACAAATAGATTGATAGCATCACATGACTGATTCTGAAAATCTTAACTACCTGACAACTAGAGGTCTCCTTATGAAGATCTATTTTTGCTTCATGAAATATAATCTGGCTTTATAATAACACACATTCTTATTTTTTGTTAAGTGGTTTCTAAAAATCACTATCTTGCAGCTTGAAGTGTACATCTGCAGATATAGTCAGCCCTCACAGTGGGGTTCAGCATCTGCAGATTCAACCAACTGCAGATTGAAAATGTAGTTAGGCCTACAATGATTGCATCCTTACTCAACATGTATAGACTTTTGTTTCTTGTCATCATTCCCTAAACAGTACAGTACAATAACGATTTACATAGTATTTACATTTTATTAGGTATTTTAAGGAATTTAGAGATGATTTAAAGTACATGGAAGGGTGTGTGTAGGATATATGCAAATACTATACTATTGTACATAAGGGACTTGAGCATCCCCAGATTTTGGTATGTCCTGGGGTCCTGGAACCAATCCCCTGCAGATACCAAGGACAGATTGTACTTTCTGTCAATTAAGATAACATTATGATGACTTGGAACACTTTTCAAAAATAGAAGAGGAACTAGTAAAAAATTTTAGATCATACCAGGATCAGCAAATAAAAAATTAATAATTTACTCACTATCACCTATATGTCTTGAGAAAATGATATTGTGCTTGTGGTAAAACACTGCATTCTTTCACATACACAGGCCATGTTGCAGATTCAATATTACACTGAGAGCACTTACAGTTGATAACTGACACACCTCCCAAGGCCTTCCCTCTCAGAAGACATTACAATTTAAAAAACGACACTAGCTTCTGAAAGACATCAAGACACCAACATTTTCATCTGCATGACACATGGCAGCCTAAGGTTTTGTAATCCAAGGCAATGTACATAAGTGTGACTTTACATTCTTACACCAAGTTGGCTGAAAATAGACTCCATTCATATCTGTTTATATTCTAAGATAAGTGCTTTCTTCAACAAGTAAGAACAGGAATACACACTGCATAAAATCCTATTATTCATCAGAGGAACTGAATGAGTCAGAGGTAGGAACAGCAATCACTGGACATTAAGTATCCAATGTTCTAATTCAGACAAGTGCCTTAAACTAATGACATCCATTAAATTGAGTCTTCTGATAAACAGCAGTGGACAGCACAAAAAGAATAAATTAGTTGACAGGCAAGATCTTCTTTTTTATTAAATTTTTTTATTTCCATAGGTTATTGGGGAACAGGTGGTATGTGGCTACATGAGTAGGTTCTTTAGTGGTGATTTGTGAGATTTTGGTGCACCCATCACCTGAGCAGTATACACTGCACCTAATTTGTAGTTTTTTATCCCTCACACCCTTCCCACTTTCTCCCCCTGAGTTCCCAAAGCCCACTGTGTCTTTCTTTCTTATGCCTTTGCATCCTCATAGCTTAGCTCCCACATATGAGTGAGACATAACATGTTTGGTTTTCAGTTCCTGAGATACTTCACTTAGAATAATAGTCTCCAATCTTATCCAGGTCACTGCAAGTGCCATTAATTCATTCCTTTTTATGGTGGAGTAGTATTCCATCATACACACACACACACACACACACACATATATAGATATATCTCACAGTTTCTTTTTCCACTCATTTATTGATGGGCATTTGGGTTGGTTCCACATTTTTGCCACTGCAAATTGTGCTGCTATAAACATGCGTGTGCAAGTATCTTTTTCATATGATGACTTCATTTCCTCTGGGTAGATACCCAGTAGTGGGATTGCTGGATCAGCTGGATCAAATGATAGTTCTAATTTTAGTTGTTTAAGGAATCTCCACAGTTTTCCATAGTGGTTGTACTAGTTTATATTCCTACCAGCAGTGTAGAAGTGTTCCCTCTTCGCCACATCCACACCAACATCTATTATTTTTTCATTTTTTGATTATGGCCATTCTTGCAGGAGTAAGGTGGTATTGCATTGTGGTTTTGATTAGCATTTCCCTGATCACTAGCATTTTGATTAGCATTTCCCTGATAATTAGTGATATTGAGCATTTTTTTCATATGTTTGTTGGCCATTTATATATCCTCTTTTGATAATTGTCTATTCATGACCTTAGCCTACTTTTTGATGGGATTGTTTGTTTTTTCTTGCTAATTTGTTTGACTTCACTGTAGATTCTGGATATTAGTCCTTTGTCACATGTACAAATTGTGAAGATTTTCTCCCACTCTGTGGGTTGTCTGTTTACTCTGCTGACTGTTGCTTTTGCTGTGTAAAAGCTCTTTAGTTTCATTAAGTCCCAGCTATTTATCTTTGTTTTCATTGTGCTTGCTTTTAGGTTCTTGGTCATGAAATCCT
>NW_012115599.1:5419088-5422276 GCF_000951035.1 Colobus angolensis palliatus
TTTAAGTTCTTGATCCATCTTGAGTTGATTTTTGTATAAGGTGAGAAATGAGGATCCAGTTTCATTTTCCTACATGTAACTTGCCAATTATTCCTGCACCATTTGTTGAATAGGGTATCCTTTCCACACTTCATGTTTTTGTTTGCTTTATCAAAGATCAGTTGGCTGTAAGTAATAGGGGTTTATTTCTGGGTTCTTTATTCTATTCCATTGGTCTATGTGCCTATCTTTATGCCAGTACCATGCTGTTTTGGTGACTATGGCCTTATAGCATAGTTTGAAATCAGGCAAAGTTTTATAGCTAAGGATACAGAGACTTGCCTGTCACATAAAAGTCGGGAAAGCCCTGCCAAACAAGCAGAAGTAAAACAAAAGTGTATTGAGTTTTAATAAAACTCCAAAAGAGCTACTATCTGTCTAAATTTCCAACTGGACAGAGATGACTAGCCCCTACCTGCCAAGTAGAGGTGGTATCCTTACTGATGGAAGATAACATTTAGGGTACCTATAGTTCTTTTTATTAAAAAATGTTAGAATTGCAATAAAGGGTTGCTAGACACAAAGAGGCAGAAAAATATGACCCAACAATCCAGAAGAAAAAAAAAAAAAAAAGCAGAACCAGAAATATTGGCTCACAAATAAGAACTTTAAAACAACTAAGATTAATATTTTTTTTTAAAAGAGTAGAAAATTGGGGAAAATGAATTAAAAGATGGATAGTTTCACAAAAAAAAAAAAAAAGAAGAAGAAGAATTAAATAAATATCCTAGAACTGGAAAATACAGTATCTGAAATTAGGAACTCCATGAATGGGTTTAACAGCAGACTAGAAGAAACATGTGCGACACGGTCAAAGGGTTTAATATATGTTTAGTTGGAGTACAAGAAAGAGAGAAAAGATAAAATAGACACAATATCTGATGAGATAATAGCAAAGCAGTCTCCTCAAACTAATAAAAGGCATTAACTTGCAAAAAAGCTCAGTGAACCCCCAAATAGGATGAATACAAAGAAAAATATACCTACGCACATGTTAGTTAAACTGTTAAAATCTAAAGGCAAAGATAAAAATCTTAAGAGTGGTGAAAGAAGAGGCACATTGATTTAAAAATATAATGGCAATAATAAGATAGACAACGGAGTTTCAAGAGGAACTATGGATGCAAGAGTCCATGCCATGACACAAATGATAAAAGTATGCTAAGCTAGAATTACATACCTAGTGAAAAGAGCCTTTAAAAATTTAAAATAAGAACACTTTCAGACACACAAAAATGTAAAGAATTTGTTTTTAGTAGATCTTCACTATAAGAAAAACCCACTTTGGGAGGCTGAGGTGGGTGGATCACGAGGTCAGGAGATCGAGACCATCCTGCCTAACATGGTGAAACCCCGTCTCTATTAAAAATACAAAAAATTAGCCGGGTGTGGTGGTGGGCACCTATAATCCCAGTTACTCGGGAGGCTAAGGCAGGAGAATTGCCTGAACCTGGAAGGCAGAGATTGCAGAGAGCCAAGACTGTGCCAATGCACTCCAGCCAAGACAACAGAGTAAAACTCCATCTCAAAAAAAAAAAAAATGTAAATGGACTCCATACTCCACCTAAAAGGCAGAGACTATAAGACTGGATTAAAAATAAAAACCAATGAACCAACTATATGCTCTTTATAAAAGACATGTTTTAAATATAAGAACACAAATTGAAACTAAAACGATTTAAAAAGACATTACACAAACGCTAACCACATAACCTTGGGTAGTTACATTATATTAGACAAAACAAGGATTCCACTTTCAATAATGACAGAATAGACTGTAGTGGACCAACACTCCGACAGGTAACAATTACACTCTGGAAAAAATATTAAAAACAATAATCGGAAGGCAGTGGATAGCTACCAAAAGCAAGCAGAAACTGGAGAGTCAACATGTGGAAGAAAGATACAGCTCTGAGTAAATTTCCCACTTTTATGGCTTTTTCACTGAGGACAAATTTACAGCTGGAGTACTAAGAAAAACAGACAGAATTAAGTGGAGAAATAGACAAACCTACAATCATAGTGAAGGTTTTAATATTCCTTTCTCAGTAACTAGTAGAACAACCACAGGAAAAATATCAACTAGCAAATATATAAAAAAAATCTGAACAACACTATAACCATTTTACCAAATCGACATTTATAAAACCTTACTTCCATTCCAGCAACTAGAGAATACACATGTAAGTGCACACCATATGTTCAATAAAAATCACCCATATGCTGGGCCAAAACAAATCTCAATTAAATTTCCAAAGATTTAATTTCCAAAGCGTTTGCTATATAACCACATGGAATTAAATTATAAATCAACAATGATAATTATAGTAGATATTACAGCAATTCTCAAACATTAATAAATATCAAAGTAGACTTTTAGGTAAAAACATTTTAGAGACTAAGAGGGAAATAATATTCAAAGGACCAGGCAACTTTCACAATTTTTAGAACCAATATCTGATGAACCCTCTAGTTCAAACTATAAATTATTAGGAAATACAGGAGAATGTGATTAATGACATCTTGAAAATACGATCAACAAAATGCAAATGATAGAATCCTCTTCAGAACAAATGATTATCTTTTTTCAACAAATATATAGCAAGGAAAAACATGAAGAGAAAACTATTGATTAAATAAATTAAGAGACATGGCCATCTTTTGCCATATAGAACTTAAGCAGATCCTGATTCAGATAAACTGTAAAAAAAAAAAAAAAAAAGACACTATAGGGAAATGTAGATACTTGACAGGATACTGAATAATATTAAAGATTTATTTAATAACAGTGTTGTGGTAGGTTTGTAGAGTGTATTTTTAGAGATACACCCTAAGATACTCATAGATAAAATGGGATGAAAAGATATGGGGTTAGGTATTTGCTTCAAAATAATACAGGGATGGGGTAGCAAGTGGTTTGGTGGTTGATGAAACAATATTGGTCATGAGTCGGTAACTGCACAAACTAGGTGGTGGATTTCACTAGAACTCATTCTACATTCTCTCCACTGGTGTTTATGGATAAAATTCTCCATTATGAAAGTTTTTTTTTTTTGAGACGGAGTCTCGCTCTGCCGCCCAGGCTGGAGTGCAGTGGCCGGATCTCAGCTCACTGCAAGCTCCGCCTCCTGGGTTTACGCCATTCTCCT
>NW_012115599.1:5422436-5431794 GCF_000951035.1 Colobus angolensis palliatus
GTGATCCGCCCGTCTCGGCCTCCCAAAGTGCTGGGATTACAGGCTTGAGCCACCGCGCCCGGCCGAAAGATTTTTTTAACAAATGAAAAGGCTTATCACCACAGTGCCATGAACTATTATATACGACATGAGTTATGAAAGGTGGCTTTGTTCCAAAAATATAAACAAATATATACAAGTATGTTTGTTCTACAAGTACATCTCAACACTGTTTCATCAACACTTGGCATTTGATGATTCTTTGGAAAAGAATTTGTTGAATGAATACATAGGAGAAAACAGTTACTTCAAGGTTGTATGTTTATGTGTGTGTGCATGTGTGTGTAATTTCCCTGATTACTAATGACACTGAGTACTTCTTCATATGTTTTTAATATTTGGATTTCCTTTTGGGCAAAAAGGCTATGTATGTAACTAATCAAAAAGCAATAGCAACTTAAAATATTTTTTCACGTGTGCTAGATAGACGCTACTGTCAATTATGCGGGTTGCAAATGTATTTTTTCTTACTCTGCACTTTTCTATTCTCTTAATGTTGTGTACTGATGGATTAAAGACACCTTACTTTTAATGTAGTCAAATAATTAAATGTTTTCCATTTTAATTATTTTTTGTTTCTTGTTTTAGAAAATAATCCCTGCTCTGAGATCATGAAACAATGCCCTTATATTTATTTTTAAAGCTATCTTACTTTGTTTTTTACATTTAGTACTGAGTCATCTGAAATTGTTTTTGACTATGGTGTTATGGAAGGGTCAAATTTTATTTTTTCTTCAGATGAATATCTACTTATTCCCTTATAATTAATTGAAAAAATTCATTTTTCTTAATACCTGCAATGTCCCCTTTCATAAATATGTCACCTTACATGTATAAGTCTATTTTGAAGTACCATTCTGTTCTGGTCATGTTACTTTATCTTTGTGCCCATACCACACTGCTTTAGTAACTGTAAAGTATAACACAGCCTGCCACTTATTCTTCATTATGTACAACTGTCATGACTATTGCTATCCTTTGTAATCCATATACATTTTAGAATCACATTATAAATTTCTTTATAAAAGCTAATATGATTTTGAATCAGTTTGTATACAAATCCATTTGAGGAAAACTGGTATTTTGACACTATCGAATAATTCAATCACGAATAATTTGATCTTCATAATTATTTAGGTCTTTCTGAAAAATATTTTCTCATTTTACATTTAAAGTTTTACAGTTTTCTTCATAGAGGTTTCTACGCCTTTATATTTATTCCTAAGGACTTTATTTTTGATGTTATAATCTTTAAAAAATTTTATTTTCTTACTGGTTAATGTGGGAATATAGAAATACAGTTAGTTTTGTATATTGATTTTTGTATCCAATAACCATCCTAAGCACTGTTCAAATTTATAACTCATCAGTGGGCCACCTTGTATTTACTGCATACACAATAATACCATCTGTTAACACAAAGTTTTATTTCTTCCTTTGCAATCCTTATCCATTTTCCTTTTCTTGTCTTAGTATACTGTCTTGAATCTCCACATAATGATGAACCAAAGTGGTAATAACAGGCATTCTCGTCTCATTTCTGATTTCAAAAAGGAAATTTTAAATATTTTACTTTAAGTATAATATTTGCTATACATTTTTTGTAGATATTCTTTTTGAAATTAAAGAAGTTCCCTTCCATTCTCACTGTATAACAAGTTTTTTTCATAAATGAATGTTGCTTTTGGTTTGTCAGGTTTTTTCTTTCTAGTCATCTATGGAGATGGCTTTTCTACTTATTCTGATGATATGGTCAATGAATTTATTTTTTAATATTAAAACATGCATTCCTTAGATAGACCCCATTTGGTCATATTATATTTTCCTTTTTATTTATCACTTGATTCTTATAACTTTTGCCCCCCTCAGGATATTTAAAACTATGTTCAAAAGTAAGCTTATCCTGTAATTTTTCATTCTTGTATTATTCTTGCTGGGTTTTGGTATCAAGCTTGTGCTGGTCTCACATCATGAATTGGGAAATACACCCTCTTTTACTTTCTCTGGAGTAGTCTGTGTAAAAATGAAGTGTTTCTTCTTTAAATGTTTTTAAACTTGCCACTAGAACCAAACAGATCTATCATTTCTTTGGTAGAAAGCTTTAAATTGTGTATTCAATTTCTCTTATATTAACTCAATTTTTGATTTTTTTTTTATATATGTTTCTTAAAGTTGTATCTTTCTAGGAATTTGTTAATTTCTCCAAAAACTGTCAAGTTTATTGGTAAAGTTGATCATAATGAACACTTACTTTTCAAAAAAATGTATAAGCCGTTTTGTCTGGTCTCAGAAACTTACTTTGCCTTCTCATTAAAAACCACAATCATAGAAATATAAACAACTTCAAATAGCCCAGTAGGTTCGGCAATCTGTATTTAAAATTATCTAAGAAAGATGGCTGTCTGGAATTAAAGCTCTCTAAAGCTGAAATCACTACTTCTTTCTTTGGTAGTTTGTTTCATTTCAAGTTCATTCATTTATTAAGCAAAGTTGCAAGATACAAAGATGAGAGTCCTTGCTGTCAAGATACTTGCTGCCTGTAGGAAGAGATGTTCTAATAAAGAAACAAACATAATCTCATGAGATAAATACTACTGTGTGCATGATACAGACAAAGACAAGATGCCATGAAAACTGAGAGGAGAAGTATTCTTACTCTTGTTTTAGAATTGGACTTTCTGTGTTGGCAAGAATAGTGGAGTAGTAAAAGTTGAGGAAGCAGGGGGATGCAGAGATAACATCCCAAATGGATGTATATGTCACACCTAGGACATATAGAGTGAATTAAGTGTATGTTGGGGTAGCATCAACAGCTTTTAAGTGATCTAATTTGCATTTGAGAAAGTCGGAAATAAGGAAAACTTTCAGGCACTCATAGATGTGTAACTTCAGTAATTTAGAATTAGCTAAAAGAAATATAATCCTACCTATTACCAATATGAAAACCTGTAATCTATAGAAGTTTAAAAATGAAAATTAAAAGGCTTGAGATAACAAGCTGCTTCTCCTAGATAAGTAACAGAGATAAGAGATAAGTAACTTGACATAACAAGTCAGTTTCTCCTAGATAAGTAACAGAGATAAGAAAGAAAAGGAGTACAGTCAAACATTTCAGTTTCTATACCTATAACAAGATGGTCCATAGGGACATTCAGGCCGGTCATCAGTCTCATCTTGGCCCACGATTTGTACACCTCCATAATCACTATCACCGGGATGGCTAAAATGTTGAAAATGAACAGGATTCTTCCTAGGAGGGCGACAAATATACTGTCAGAAAAAATAAATAGGATATTCTAGATTTTTAGTGGATATAGCAGGAAACCAGGCAATCCACATCTGACTATTCCTGAACATAAACCAACATGCTACATTGATGACATAAGCACAGATTACATCAACATGCTAAACTGATGTCATAAAGTTGATGACATCAACTCAGTACAGGACTCTCACAGTAACTTAAGACATTTCTGGTGTCATGTGATAAGCCATGAATATCAATAGACAACTTGCAAACAGTACTATATATATGACACATATGTATGTAAGCATATAACATAAATATCATAAACATATATAGCTTTTCAAAACTTTTAATAAAATGAACACATACATTGTACCCTCGCTAAGATAAAAAACAGAACATTGGCCCGGCACGGTGGCTCAAGCCTGTAATCCCAGCACTTTGGGAGGCCGAGACGGGTGGATCACGAGGTCAGGAGATCGAGACCATCCTGGCTAACACGGTGAAACCCCGTCTCTACGAAAAAAAAAAATACAAAAAACTAGCCGGGTGTGGTGGCGGGCGCCTGTAGTCCCAGCTACACGGGAGGCTGAGGCAGGAGAATGGCGTAAACCCGGGAGGCGGAGCTTGCAGTGAGCTGAGATCTGGCCACTGCACCCCAGCCTGGGCGACAGAGCGAGATTCCGTCTCAAAAAAAAAAAACCAGAACATTTCCAACATCCTAGAAAGGTCCCATGTGCCCTCTTCCAATCACTCAATCCATTTTAGTACCCAAAGGTAACTATCCTAACTTCTAAAAGTGTGTTTCAAACTTTTTGGTCTCAAGACTCCTTTATAAAAAACAAAAGATTAAAACTCCAGAGAGCTTTTGTTTATATAGGATATTTACCCTATTAGAAATTATAAATGAGAAATTGAAAAAGTACATTTATTGACTTAAATAGAACAATAATAAACCCTTTACATACTATCATAACATGTCTTAACATAAATATTAACTTCCAAGAAAAAATTCTTGTTTTATACTATGGCAATTTCTTTAATCTCTACTTTAGAGAAGGCATTTGGCTTCTCATGCCTGCTTCTGCATTCAATCATTAACAACAACACATGATGTGTGGCCTCTGGGAAACTCCACTGTACACATGTGAGAGAGTGAATGACAGTAAACAAAGGCATTCACAAAAGTCACAATATTATTATGAAAATACTTTTGGGTCAGGTGTGGTGGCTCACACCTGTAATCCTAGCACTTTGGGAGGCTGAGGCGGGCAGATCACTTGAAGTCAGTAGTTCAAGACCAGCCTGCCCAGCATGGTGAAACCCCATCTCTACTAAAAATACAACTAGCCGTGCTTGGTGGCACACGTCTGTAGTCCCAGCTACTCAGGAGGCTCAGGCAGGAGAACTGCTTGAACCCAGGAGGCAGAGGTTGCAGCGAGCCAGGATTATGCCACTGCACTCCAGCCTGGGTGACAGAGCAAGATTCTATCTCAAAAATAAATAAATAAATAAATAAAATACAATTGACCTAACAGATTTCTTAAACGTGTTCTGGGGACATCCAGGGATCTCTGGATCATATTTTAAGAAGTGATATTATAAAACAACAGATCAGTATTGTCTGACTTTGAACTTAAATGAAAATATATACTAGTATGTACTTCTTTGAACCAGCCCTTTTATGTTTATACGATTAATTCATGTTGTTACATGCAGCAGTAAGTACGTTTTCAATACCATGCAGTAATAGCATCACCCATTTGATGATGGTATTATAACTTATCCATTTTACTACCGATAAACTTTAGGGTTCATTTCAGGTATTGACTTTTATAAATAATACTGCAATGAGCATTCTAGTATAAGCCTTTTGATGCACATCTATACGCATTTTCCTGGGGATATAGTTAATGGTCACAGGGTACGTATGTGCTCAGGTTTGATAAATACTGCCAAATTGCCAAAATGACTGTATTAATTTTCACTCCCAGTAGAAGGTTATTAAGAGTTCCAGTTTTTCAACAGCCTCACCAACATTTAGCACTGTTAGGTTGTGGTGGTTTTTTTTTTTTTTCTTGTGGCAGTATTTACAGCAGAGATTGGCAAACTATGAACAGCAGGCCAAATCTGGCCCACTGCTTTTTTTAAACTGTGCTAAGAATATATATATAACATAAAATTTACCATCTTAACAATTTCTTTTTTTTTTTTATTTTTATTATACTTTAAGTTCTAGGGTACGGTACATGTGCATAATGTGCAGGTTTGTTACATATGTATACTTGTGCCATGTTGGTGTGCTGCACCCATCAACTCGTCAGCACCCATCAATTCATCATTTATATCAGGTATAACTCCCCAGTGCAATCCCTCCCCTCTCCCCTCTCCCCATGATAGGCCCCAGTGTGTGATGTTCCCCTTCCCGAGTCCAAGTGATCTCATTGTTCAGTTCCCACCTATGAGTGAGAACATGCAGTGTTTGGTTTTCTCTTCTTGTGACAGTTTGCTAAGAATGATGGTTTCCAGCTGCATCCATGTCCCTACAAAGGACGCACTCATCCTTTTTTATGGCTGCATAGTATTCCATGGTGTATATGTGCCACATTTTCTTAATCCAGTCTGTCACAGATGGACATTTGGGTTGATTCCAAGTCTTTGCTATTGTGAATAGTGCCGCAATAAACATACATGTGCATGTGTCTTTGTAGTAGAATAATTTATAATCCTTTGGGTATATACCCAGTAGTGGGATGGCTGGGTCATATGGTACATCTAGTTCTAGATCCTTGAGGAATTGCCATACTGTTTTCCATAATGGTTGAACTAGTTTACAATCCCACCAACAGTGTAAAAGTGTTCCTATTTCTCCACATCCTCTCCAACACCTGTTGTTTCCTGATTTTTTAATGATTGCCATTCTAACTGGTGTGAGATGGTATCTCATTGTGGTTTTGATTTACATTTCTCTGATGGTGAGTGATGATGAGCATTTTTTCATGTGTCTGTTGGCTGTATGAATGTCAATTTCTATGTGCACAGTTCAGTAATGTTAAGTATATTCACATTGTTGTGCAACCAATCCCTAGAATATTTTCATTTTGCAAAACTGAAAACTCTATACCCATTAAACAACAACTTCCCAGTCCTCCTCTTCTCCCCTGGAATCCACCATTCTGATTTCTGTTTCTCCCCACAGCCACTGGTAACTGCCATTCTAATTTCTGTTTTTATGAATGTAACCAGTCTAGATACCTGCTACAGGTAGAATTATAAAGTATTTATCTTTTTGTGACTGGTTTATTTCACTTAGCATAATGTCCTCAAGGTTCATACACATAGGAGCATGTGTCAGAATTTCCCTTCTTTTTAAGGCTGAATAATATTCCATGGTATGTATATACCAAATTTTCTTTATTCCTTCAATAATTGATGGACCTGTGGATTCCTTCTACCTCCTGGGTATTGTGAACACAGTGCTGCTATCAACTCTTTGAGATTCTGCTTTCAATTCCTATGGATATAGACCCAGAAGTAGAATTGCTACATCATATATTCTATTTTTAATTTTTTGAGGAACTACCATACTATTTCCCACAGGGGCTACACCAATTTACATTCCCACCAACAACGCACAAAGGTTCCAATTTTTCCACATCTACACCAACAATTGTTACTTGTGTTTCATTTTGTTTTTGAAAGTAGCCACCCTAATAGGTGTGAGGTGATATCTCAATGTGGTTATGGTCTGCATTTCCCTAATGTTTAGTGATGTTGAGCATTTTTTAATATGCTTGTTGGTCATTTGTACATTATCTTTAGAGAAATATCTATTTAAGTTCTTTCCCCAATTTCAAATTGGGTAATTTTTTTTGGTTGTTTAGTTATAGTTCTTTATGTATTCTAGACATTAATCCTTATCAGATATATAATTTGCAAATATTTTATCCCATTCCATAGTTGTCATTTCACTCTGTGTTGATTTTGTCCTTTCATGTACAGAAGTTTTTAACTTCAAAAAGTCCAATTTGTCTATTTTTGCTTTTGTTGTCTGTGTTTTGGTGTCATATCCAAGAAATCTTTGTCAAATCCAATGTCATGAAGCTTCTCCCCTAATTTATTCTAAAAGTCTTATAGTTTTAGATGTTTATAGTTTTATATTTTAGATTATTTGATCCACTTTAAGTTATATTTTGAAAACAGGTGTAAGGCAAGCAGACAACTTCATTCTTTTGCATGTGAATACGCAGTTTTCTGAGCACTCTTTGTTGAAAAAACATCTGTCCTTTCCTCTTTGATTTGTCTTGAGACCACTGTTGAAAAATTATTTAACCATATATGTGAGGATTTATTTATAGGCTCTCTAGTCTATTCCATTTGTCTACATGTCTATCTTTATGCCAGTACCACACTGTTTGGATTACTGTAGCTTTGTAATACATTTTAAAATCAGGAAGTGTGAGGCCCCCAACTTTGACCATCTTCAAGATTGTTTTGGCTACTTGAGATTCCTTGAGATTCTACATTATTTTAGAATAATTTTTTTCTATTTCTGAAAAAAAAAATACCATTAGGATTTTGACAGAGACTGCATTAAATACTACCTTGAGTAGTAGTATTAACATCTTCACTGCCTGTGCTGTCTATGGCTGCTTGGACACTATGACAGCATAATTAAGCAGTGGCAACAAAGACTGTATGGCCCAAGAAGCCAAAAATATTTACTATCTGGCACTTTTAAAAGTTTGACAACCACTGATCTGTAGTAGTATTTTTTAAAATGTGTTTCCCTAAATGACTAACAAGCATTAAACCTTTCTTGTATGCTTATTGGCCATTTCACTATTCTCTTTTGTGAAATGCCTTTTGCTCATTTTTTTTTCTTAACTAAGTTGTCATTTTCTTATTGGTTGCTAGTTATTTATTTTGGATACAAGTCATTTGACATATGTATAACAAATATCCTCATCTACTTGGTGCCTTGCCTTTTCACCCTTCTAATGCTATATTTAAATATAACATAAAGGGTAATTTTAATTTTAATTTTGTGCAACTGATCAACTGGATAACATGATTATGATTACTTCATTTTATAACATGCTTAAGAAATCTTTGCCCAATGTCATGAATATATTCTATGTTATCCTCTGCTACCTTTACTTTATATGTTTCACAAAAATCTATCTGAGATTTATTTTGTGATAGGTATAAGGCAGGAGTTAAGATTCATTATCTTTTCATATGAATATCCAATTACCAAACACCACTCACTGGAAGTTCATGTTTAACCCACAGATCTTCAGTGGTACCTTTGTCATACACACAGACATATAGGTTTGGTTTTGAACTCTTTAATCTTTTGTACTGATTACTGTTTATCCTTGCACCAATATTAAACTGCATTATATATGGTAGCTTTATAATAAGACTTTCTATCTGGTCATGTAAGTCTTTCAAGTTTGCACTTGAAGATTGTATTCAGAGTTCTAGGTCCTTTGCAATTCCTCTACAAAGTCAGCTTGTCAACTTATACACATACACACACATACACACACATACACACGCATGCAAATACACACACCCTACTGGGATTTTGATAAAGACTGCTTTAAACTTCCAAAGCGATTTTGAGGAAATGTCTATCTTTACAATATTGATTCTTGCAACTCATATACCCTTCCTCCCCATTAAAGCCTCATTTAATTTCACCATAATGTTACCAAATATGTCTTTCAGATCTTTTGTTAGATTTAATTCTAGGTGTCTAAGGTTTTGGTACTATTGTAAATGTTCCCATTTTAATTTTTCTAATATTTATTATTAGGATATAGAAATAAATTTATTTTTGAATGTTCATTTTGAATCAAATGACTATGCTAACTTCATTTATTAATTCAGATTATCTTAAGATTATTCTGAATCTTCTCTTATTCCATGCTCATGGATAGGAAGAATCAATATCGTGAAAATGGCCATACTGCCCACAGTAATTTATAGATTCAATTATTCCCATCAAGCTACTATTGACTTTCTTAACAGAATTAGAAAAAACAACTTTTTTTTTTTTTTTTT
>NW_012115599.1:5432968-5435028 GCF_000951035.1 Colobus angolensis palliatus
ATTCCACAAGGATCTAGAATCAGAAATACCATTTGACCCAGCAATTCCATTACTGGGTATATACCCAAAGGATTATATATCATTCTACTATAAAGACACATGCTAATGTATGTTTACGGTAGCACTATTCACAATAGCAAAGACTTGGAACCAACCCAAATGCCCATCAATGATACACTGGATAAAGAAAATGTGGCACATATATACCATGGAATACCATGCAGGCATAAAAAACAATGAGTTCATGTCCTTTGCAGGGACATGGATGAAGCTGGAAACCATCATTCTCAGCAAACTAACACAGAAACAGGAAACCAAACACTGCATGTTCTCACTCATAAGTGGGAGGTGAACAATGAGAACACACGGACACAGGGAGGGGAACATCACATACTATTGCCTGTCAGGGAGTCGGGGCAAGGGGAGGGATAGCATTAGGAGAAATACCTAATGCATGTGGGGCTTAAAATCTAGATGGTGGGTTGATGGGTGCAGAAAACCACCATGGCACATGCATGTATACCTATATAACAAACCTGCATGTTCTGCACATGTATCCCAGAACTCAAGAGTATAATAAAAAAGATTCTGAATTTTCAAAATTATACAATCATGTCACCTGTAAATAATTACAGTTTTATTTTTTCCTTTCCACTTTACATTAGTTATTTCTTTTTCTTGCCTTAGTGTACTGGCTATGATCTCTACTACAATGTTGAATAAGAGTGTTGATAGCAGACATACTGGTTAGTTCTCAACATCATGGGAGAAACTCTAATCTTTCACCATTAAGTATGAAGTTAGCTGTTGGTTTCTGTAGATATTCTTGATTAAACTGAAGAAGTCTTTTCTATTCTTATATAATTAAGAATTTTTTTCATAAATGGGATGTTGAATTTTATCGAATGACTTTATTGAGATGACCATTATGAATTTTCTCTTTTAAATTGTGTTATGAACTGAATTGTTCCCCACCTCCCAAAATTCATATGTTGAAGCCCTAATTTCCAGTGTGACTAATTTGGAGATAGGGCCTTTAAAAAGATGATTAAGGTCAAAAAAGGTCATAAGGGTGGGGCCCTAACCTAATACAACTGGTGTCCTTACAAGATGTGGAAAAGAAACCAGGAAGGTATATGTACAGAGAACAGGCTATGTGAGGGCACAGTGAGAAAGTGGCAGTCTGAAAGCCAAGGAAAGAGGTCTCAGGAGAAAACAAACTTGCTGACACCACAATCTAGGAATTCCTGCCTCCAGAACTGTGGGAAAATACATTTCTGTTGTTTAAGCACCCAATCTGGTATTTTGTTATGGCAGCCCTGGCAAATTAATACAATCCAAGGTAACAGAAGGTTTATATACTTCTATTCTGCAAGTTTTTACATTATGGTCCAGATGTGAAACTAAAGCCATTGCATATGTACGAAATTGTTTCAAAAAGAATAAATCAGAACTATTCAAATTTAAAAATATGAGTTATTCAAGTGCTAAAATGGCAAAACATTTTAAAGAGAATATGAATGTGAAATTAACAGAATATGTTAAAATATACTATTGCAATAAAGATATCTATCTTCTAGAAAATCCTGCCATAGGCTTTTAAGATACATGGGGGCACTGAATGTTTTATATGTACACACGCTGACTAGTGTCTCATTGACACAGAAGACAAACTACTGGAAAGAATTGCTAGAATATTTGGTTTCGCAAGTTGGAATGGCAAAGAAATCTTTCTGAAATAGGGCTGCGTAATTATAAACATGTTACTATAAACAATATGGATGAAAGTATAGTCTAAAACTAAGAGATTATAATTCGAATTCTCAAAATAAGACATTAGAGTATATAGGGCAGTGTAAATAAATGAAGCAAGTATAGGAGTAACCTATCAATCCAAGATTATTATATTCAGTTGTTTTAGAAGGTACCATGATGATTCAACACACCATTAGAAAAATATAAAGAAAAATGCGGCCGGGCGCGGTGGCTCAAGCCTGTAATCCCAGCACTTTGGGAGGCCGAGACGGGCGGATCACGAGGTCAGGAGATCGAGACCATCC
>NW_012115599.1:5436628-5457918 GCF_000951035.1 Colobus angolensis palliatus
TGGTGGTGGGTGTGTAATTCCAGCTATTTGGGAGGCTGAGGCGGGAGAATCGGTTGAACCTGAGAGGCGGAGGTTGCAGTGAGCCGAGATTGCGCCATTGCACTCCAGCTTGGGCAACAAGAACAAGACTCCATCTCAAAAAAAAAAGGAAAGAAAATAAATTTACAGTTGTATCAAACCTTTACAATCATGTCAAACATTCAGTGAAAAATAACCAGAAAATACAAATAAAATATAAGACACTTGCTTTCATTTGAACATAATCTTTAAAATCTCTTAAAAGTCACTGTTCAACAATGTGTCATGTTCTTAACAGGCACGGTCCTTATAACTTCTTTTCTTTTTTTTTTTAGATGGAGTCTTTCTCTGTCCCCCAACCTGGTGTGCGGTGGCAGAATCTCTGCTCACTGCAACCTCTGCTTCCCAGGTTTAAGTGATTCTCCCACCTCAGCCTCCTGAGTAGCTGGGATTACAGGTGCATGTCACCATGCTCAGCTAATTTTCGTATTTTTAGTAGAGGCAGGGTTTCACCATGTTGGCCAAGCTGGTCTCGAACTCCTGACCTCAGGTGATCCATCTGCCCTGGCTTCCCAAAGTGTTGGGATTACAGGCGTGAGCCACTGTGCCTAGCTCCTTATAACTTCTTACAAGCTGCTGCAATATTTTATTTCTGCCCTCTAAATATAATCATGATTTTACCATAGCTGAATAACAAAATTGTTTTGCCCCCACAGAAAACTTTGCATAAAGCCATGTTCTGACCAACTTGGAAAAAGATAGGATTCCTTTAAATTTGTCTTAATAAAGTTTTGAGTTTAACCAAACTGAAGGTGCTTTGAACCAAATAAATAGTCTCATTAGCACTGCAGAACCTTTATAATTTGTACTTACCACCAGCACAAACAATAAGCCTGGTCTTATTCATTAAAAATGACCTCTTAAAATTACTTATACTTCCCGCAGAGTAGAAACAATATTCAGATATATCCCAGTCCTCCTGGTAACCATTTCTAGGATGTGATAACAACATACCAGATACACATCAGTTTGCTTCCACTTATAATTAAAGACTCATGTATGCTTGATGCCATCTGAAAAAAAGCTGGTTTTACATGACCTAATATTCAATAGCTTAAATTTCTTAAGAAGGTATTTCATTTTTAAAGAAATAGTACATAACTTTAAAATGCTACCCAAACTGACAAATTGCCTTGAAAAAAGGAACCTAGATCTTATCATGGTTCTTGTGTAGTAACAGATAACCTATGGGGAAAGCAATCCTTTAGCTATCTCTTGAAGCTGACCCTCACTGGCAACATTCATGTCATGTCTATCTAAAACATACGCTCTTTGCTCCCAGGCTGCACAGGTACACCCTAATCTCAACCCCCCAACTACAGGACCAACTGGCCTATGCCAGCAACTGGAACTCTCCAGTGAGAATTGGGCAATCCTAACCCACCTCCCTACTTGGCAGTCCCCGCTGGGTCAGTTTTCCCCAGTTTTCTTTTTCCTTGTTCAGGTAGCAGTGGGGTAGGTCAGCAAATCCACTGGCTAACAGATGTTCAATAAAACGTATCTCTTGTTTCTGCTGGCATTTCCAAGCTCCACAAGTAATTATCTTAGACTGCCCCTCTTCTCTTGATTTCAGAAAAGTAAGAAATAATTTCTACCATAAACACTGCACTTCCCTTAACCTTAAAACCTTTCGGCCTCTCAATTCCCTTTGTATCAAGCCTAGGGAGGTGGGATGGCAATTGCTTTCATACCTTTCAATAAACCATAAAGGGAAAGGGCTAGTTCTTACTGCTGAGGGCTCCTTAACCTGGGATATTTTATTAGTACTTCTGTTCCCAGCTTTGAGCCTTAGCAGCAGTTCTGGGACAAGTAAACAATCCCACTCAATATCTTATCACATAAAAAAAAAAAAAAAGCACAACTAGGGAAGTGGTTAAATAAATTATATTATATTCTTACTATGAAACACCACGCAGACATTAAAATAATAATGACACATCTAAAGATGTTTTTCAACTAAACAAGAACAGTATCTATACTATGGTGCCATTTAGCTTTTAAAAAGTTCCTTATATATCTATGTATGCATTCACTTGTGTAAATCCAAATGAAAAGAATTAGAAGGAGACAAACCAAAAAATTAGTAAGGCAATGAGACTGAAGGACAAGGCAAATGGAGGTTTTCATTCTTTACTTCAAATGCTCCTGATACTTCCATTTTTGACAATAAGCATCTATTATGTTGCCATTTAAAAATAAAAAATAAACCGATGAAAACGAAATATAAGAAATAAAATACATAGTATCATACTTCAACTCTGTCTACTTCCATGAATTAGAAAAGAGTTTGCTTTATTTTTAAATCCTCACAAGGAGTAAGTTTAACATGTTAATTTATTCTAAAAGAGAAAGAAATGTTAAAGTCCCAAATATCAATACTATGGATCAGGGTAATCAAATATATTTTAAGAGGCACAAAAGCTGGAAATCATAATGCTCTTTATGGAACTCCATGAAATATTGATTCATAGTACACCCTTGGCATTCAAGAATTTAACATTCATGGTTTAAATTATTTATAAATGACCCCAAAATCCATTACATGCAGTAATTTGTAAGTTTGCTGAGACATAAATTTGCACTGTGCCAATTACAAAGCTCAGGAGCTAGAGTAAGCCACTGAACTGGCAAGTGAGGGAACAGGAAAGATGGAAGGTGCTCTGTACTTGGAAGAAGTAGGAGAAAGTCAGAGAGCTCTATATTTCCTAAGCATCCCACATTGCTTATTTCTTAGATTAGATGAAAATGGGCAGGATTAAATGTGGAAAGCTGGCGACTCATGATAGAGTGGTCAAATCCCCTACAATGTAAATACACACGTTAGAAACCTGAGGGACGGAAGAGCATGAGCTGGTAGAGGGTGACCTGGGTGTTTGGAGATGGCAGGAATGTATTATTAAGGCTATTAAAATAGCCAGTTAACTTCTCAAACAAGCCCTTCCCCTGTCCCTCAACCATCTGAGTGTTAATGTACTAGAAGGGACAAGATAAAGAACTTCCACCTAGAACAATTTCAATCAAGTAATGTATTGCTGTTTCCAAACCACTCCTGACAAGAATGTCTGTGGTGATAAATTACCTTAAAAGTCCTGTCTCAATCGCATTAACACTGACGTACTAAAGACTAAAAACTCCTAACCTGTAGCCCCAACTTCACTCCTGAGCTTCACACTCATATTTTCAACCACTAGCTAGACATTTCTTTCTCAATGTTCTATGCTCCTCGAACTCTAAATGTCAAAACTGACATTCTGCCTCTGTGTTCTCTGCCATTAAGTTTCTGCCAACATATTTCATCTATTCATGCTAGCCAGAAATTTAGAAGTCTTTTACTCTTTTCTTGCCCTCTCTCCCCAGATCCAAGCAAGAAGTCCTACAATTTTATTCCTGAATGTTTTTATAATCCAATACTTCTTACTATCCTTAAAGTCACTGCCCTAGCTTAGATTCCCTATTTCTTCACTGTGTTAATGCCACAATCTCTTCCCTTACCTCCAAGTCTTTTATCTTGTTCTTTTCCAATCTGTCCTCTAGTGAGCTGCCAGGATTACCTCTGTGATTGAAAACATTTCAAGGACCCCTCTCTATTAACTGGTCACAATGCTGTCTTCACCCTCATCTCACACTGCCATCTATCTGAGACTTGGTAACTTGCTCTGACCAAAAGAATTCAGCTAAATGACAATTCTAGTTCTAGGCCTTAAAAGATCTAACAGCTTTGACATCACTCTCTTGGGGCCCAGCTGTCAGGTGAAGATGCTCAGTCTACGCTACTTCACGGTACAGTGATGGAGGTGGGCCCAGCCATTCCACCAACCTTTGTTGAGGCACCATTCACATGAGTAAAGCTATCACAGATGCTTCATCTTCAGCTGAGTTCTCAGCTGAATGAAGCCCAACTGACACCAAAAGCATGTCATAAAAGAATTGCCCAGCTGAGCCCAGCCAACCCACACAATTATAAGACAGAATATAATCATAATCACTGACATAATCATATTGTGTTAAGTCACTAAGTGTTGGGGTAGCTTGTTTCACAGCAATAGACAGCTAAAACACTTTACCATACTATTTTCACTTATGTCGTTTCGGTTAGGCTTCCTTCTGTCATTTATAAGAGTTCTCATTAGATTATAATATAATATAGATTATAAAGGAAATACATTGTCTTAGTCTGTTTTGTAGCTGCAGTAACAGAATATCACAAACCGGAAAATTTATAAAGAACAGAAATTTCTTATCTCACAGTTGTGGGGTCCGGGAAGTTCAAGATCAAGGCACCAGCATCTGGTGTGAGCCTCCTTACTGCATTCTTACATGAGGGAAGGTGGAAGGGCATGAGAGGATGAATGCTGTGTCCTTATACGGCAGAAGAGCGAAAGAGTGTAAACCCACTTCTACAAGCCAAGCCTCCCACTCTTTTTTTAGAGGTGAGGTCTCCATATGTCACACAGGCTGGCCTTAAACTCCTGGGCTTAAGCAATCCTCCTGCTTCAGCCTCCCAAGTAGCTGGGACTACAGGTGCATGTCATCGCATCCAGCTTCACAAGCCCTTTTTATAGCAGCATTATCCATTCATGAGCACGGAGCCCTCACAACCTAAATAGCCTCCCATTAGGCCCACCTCCCAATACTGTTGCACTGAGGATTAAGTTTCAACATAAATCTTTAGAGGAGATAAAAACACTCAAACCATGGCAACCATCCTTTTCGCTAAAGTTAATCAATTCAAGTACCCTCATTTTCACATCTAAATTAAAAAGTTACATAACTGGGAAGGAGTTGTAGAAAGACATACAAGAACTGATGGAAAATATAGACTATTTCTGGCAACTCTCTTATGAAGAGAAGTTACTAGAGTCACAAAAGTCTTTACATAGTCTAATATGTATGGTAGAAAAAGTCATTATACCCAAAATGAAAATACACCTATATTTGAAGCCAAGGTTCCTAACAAATGTGATCTTGGGCCTCAGTTTCCTCTGAGATGTCCAATGATGGTACAACAGTAGCTCTCAATTTTGAAGGGACACTAACATTGGGAGAGTTTATTTAAGATACCACTGATGCACAGGCTCCACACACCAAATGAATCAGAATCTCAGAAACAGGGTCTAGTTGGGCAAAAGTGATTTTTGTTCCTTCTCTCCATTGCTTCTCCTACTTTTCCCAAAGAGAATGTAATTTTTTCCAAGTACATTGATCCAAATGTAGGCCTGGCCAAACTGTTACTGGTTTTTTGTAGCTGGCAACCTCCTGCCATTAGACTAGATAGGTGAGCCTCGCCTCTTGTTTTCTCTCTCACCTGCTCTGCACTACAGCCATCCCTTTAGGACTAGCTATTCTAAAGGTTCAGTGTTCAGACTCAAACTGGGCAGGGATGGAGGGTGGGGTGTGGAAAGGCTCTGCTGGGATTTTCAGTCTAAGTCACATTCTCTGGCTCAGCTTTACCAGAGAGCCCTGCATAAAGCATCATAAAAATTTAAGCCTTATTTTTCCTGTGCTAGAAGAGGTAAATCTTCCTTACAAGGAAGGGAAGGAAAAGCAATTGGCCAAACAGAACTTGGGCATTCCTCAGACCTGGTTATAATACTCCCTTGATGTCATCAAAACCTCACAAATAGCTTGAATATCTTGGATCTGCTCCTCTCTATAATCCATCAATTAAGATGTTTCTCAAAGTTTTTCTTGTGATTATCAAACCTTATGGGTTGGGATAAACAGAGGAAAACATGTATACTACAGATTTTCTTCTGAGCACAATAATTTCTCCTGAAAAAAGGCAACGTCAAGTGACAAGTTTAGAGTTCAGAGAATACAGTATATGAGGGCCCAAAGTTTATACAAAACAAATTTTGTTTTAGTAAGTTTTATGGCAAATATATCTGAGCCAGAAAACATTTTGTTTTCATTTATTAAGCTTGCCTCCATAAGTAAAGCAAAGGAATTGAGTGTATAGTGACCAGGCCCCACTTCTCTAGGTGGAACACAGGCTCCAGTGAGAAGCAGTTCCTCTCTCTGGGAGAGAGGATAGGAGTGAGGAGAATATATTCGAAGACTGACCTCTAAGGTAGATGTTGGCATTTCAGTCATTTTGGTGCACAGTCTTCCATGAACAATCCTGTTCCTTTGGTTTTCCCTGAGACTGAGACAGGGATCCACAGAGCTCAGCCACGGGACTAAAAGGATCATGAAAACTGTCATCATAAGCTACCTCTCCCTAGAAAGGAAGCATGCCTGAACTTTCTGTCCTAGGGCCATCTCTATCTTTGTCTCTCTTTTTAAGTACTTCCAATAAATAGTCCTCATTTTCTTCAAGAACCCAGTGTTACAGAATGCGTATTTCAGCCAAACCATTCTAGTGAGTTAGCAAAAACTGAAAGAGGAAAGAAGGTCTACAAATATTGTCAGTTAGCCCAGAAGTGATCCTGAAACAGGCTCTTAAGAACTATCCCATCAATATGTTTTTCTCATCACACTTAGCAAGAAAATGGTGGTTAAATGCAATCTGAGAACAACCACCAATGGAATAAGAGAAGCCAGGTTTTCAGAACAGAGGTGCCAAATTATGACCAGAGTGAAGTGGTCTCCCCTTTTTTTTTCCAGTCTGAAAATTTCTAAATTTTCAACAAATACTGTATTAAACAATACTATATTAAAGATTAGTTTCAGTAAGCCTGAAAAAATTGGGCTAGTTTTTGTCCTCATAAACTCACCAACAAAAGGCAGCTTTGATTTCTCCTTATATAGCATATTATTAATTTCTATCTAAAACACCTAACGAAGAAACAATCAAATAATGAATTTTTAAAAATCACCTTGGATGAAATGGTAGACTCTTCCTGATCAGTATTTTTACACTTTTCTCCTGTATCTTGTTCTGCTGATGTATTTTCTGAACTTCCTGATGAAATTAATTGCCTTCTTCCTTGCTGTGTTGTGTTTAGTTGGGTTTTATCTTTGCAGATTTCTTCTTTTCCACTTCCCTGGATTACATTACCTTAAACACATATAAAGAAAAAGAAGAAAATTATCTTCTATATCTTCAAATGTCAATAATCTATACCAAAAAAAGAAAAAAGAAAAAGGATTCGAGACCAGCCTGGCCAACATGGTGAAACCCAGTCTCTACTGAAAATACAAAAGATAGCCAGGTATGGTGGTGTGCACCTGTAGTCCCAGCTACTTAGGAAGCAGAGGCATGAGAATCAGTTGAACTCAGGAGGTGGAGGCTGCAGTGAGCCAAGATCACACCACTGCACTCCAGTCTGGGCGACAGAGTGAGCCTCTGTCTTAAAAGAAAAAAAATATGCTAACTTGGAAACATTATGTGCAAATCTCAGAAAGTATTAAGCAGCAAAATGGCTAAGAGCTCCAGGCCTGCATTCTACCAGGCTGACATGCCAATGGGGACTCCATACCTTAACTATTTCATCTCACCTTTATGAACTTTGGTTTCATCGTCTGGATAATGGGAATTATAATTCATGGAATTATTAGGAGAAGTAAATGAAGATATGTAAACCATCTAGCAGAGTACCTGATACATGTTTCTTTTTTAATTGTATAATTGAATTTCTCTAACAGAAAATCTGACTTATAGCTATCCAATGAACTTTACATATACTACTTTTTTTTTATTATTATACTTAAAAGTTCTAGGGTACATGTGTACAACATGCAGGTTTGTTATATATGTATACATGTGCCATGTTGGTGTGCTGCACCCATTAGCTCATCATTTACATTAGTTATATCTCCTAATGCCATCCCTCCCCCCCCAAATAGGACCCAGTGTGTGATGATCCCCTTCCTGTGTCCAAGTGATCTCATTGTTCAATTCCCACCTATGAGTGAGAACATGCGGTGTTTGGTTTTCTGTTCTTGTGATAGTTTGCTGAGAATGATGGTTTCCAGCTGCATCCATGTCCCTACAAAGGACACGAACTCATCCTTTTTTATGGCTGCATAGTATTCCATGGTATATGTGTGCCACATTTTCTTAATCCAGTCTGTCACTGATGGACATTTGGTTGATTCCAAGTCTTTGCTATTGTACATATACTACTTATTAAACCCTAACATCCACATCCACAGTGAGGAATTAAACTTAAGCTCATTTTTTTTTTTTTTTTTAATGAAATAGAGTCTTGCTCTATCACCCAGGCTGGAGTGCAGTGGCACAATCTCAGCTCACTGCAACCTTCGCCTCCCTGGTTCAAGTAATTCTCCTGTCTCAGCCTCCTGATTAGCTGGGATTACAGGTGCGCACTACCCTACACCTGGCTAAATTTTGTATTTTTAGTAGAGATGGGGTTTCATCATGTTGGCAAGGCTGGTCTTGACCTCCTCACCTCAGGTGATCCGCCTGTCTCAGCCTCCCAAAGTGCTGGGATTACAGGCAAACCCAAAATAACCCAAACAGGGAAGTGACTTCTACAGACTCTGCCGATGAAGTAAATAAATCTCAATAACAATGGACATTGTATCCCATAAAATACTTACCCAAAGTTTAATGCAGTTGGCAAACCTAAGCCACCATCATATTTTGTTAACAAATTCATAATTGTCCATGGCAAATTGTCCTTCTCCTCTACCTGAGAATGATGTCTTCATGAAGGCAGAAACTTTACATGCCTTGTTCACTGTACCTCCCTTGTCTCCAGTACCTTCAACTGTGCCTAGCACAAAACTGATGCTCAATAAATATTTCTGACTAAATGAATTTTGAACATAAACAATTTGTCCAAAGATTCCCTTAAGAGCCAGGATATAGGTATGTAAAGCAATCTGTAGTCATTATTCTAATGTTCTAAAGCAGGGATTAGCAGACTTTTTCTGTAAAAAGCCAGAAAGTAAACAGATTAAGCTCTGTAGGCCATACAGTGTCTATCAGTACTACCCAACTCTCTCTTTGTAACATGAAAGCAGTCACAGACAATGCACATATGGTTGACCATGGCCATGTTTCAATAAACTTTATTTACAAAAACAGGCAGTGGGCCAAATTTGGTCCATGGGCTGTAGTTTGCTTAGTCCAGTTCTAAAGGACATTCAAGTAGCCTGAAATAACATTCCCTCATTCAGTTCAGGAAAGAAATGCCAATAGAATACTGTCCATATTATCAAACAGGAAAATCAATTGAACCAATATAAAAATAATATATTTATCAAATGAAACTGAGGAATAAACTATTATAATAACTAAATTTTAACTAAATTATTTAAACATTCATCATGAATCTAAATTAGAAAATAGTTCATATCATTTTTGGAAACTGTCATAAACAGGACTTAATAGGACTGTGTAGCTTGGTACAACAAATGACCAAATGCCGTAACAGTTATGAATTAAACCAAGTGACATATTGAACTAGTGGTATTGCTGATTATGCTAAGAACTATAGTAAATTAAACAAGATACAGCTTCTACACAAATGGTAGTTTATATATTCCAAGTGTCACACATGTACCCAAAATTCTAAATTAAAACATATATATATTTAAAATACTCAGTTCTTCAAAACTCCAAATTCTTTACTACAAACCGCCTCTAGGGACTAGAGCTAATTTTTTTTTTTTCCTGCATGAGAAGCCATTTTGGTATTATTAAAATGCTCTTCACAAAGAATGTATAAAAAACGAATAGCTTAAAATGGCTAACAACAATCTTTATATCTGGTATGGCAAATATTCTTCTGAAATTCAAAATAGGTACAGTCAAATGATAGAAATATAAAAGAAATTAACTATTAATACAAAACAGCTTGATTTTAACTATTACCAATGGCACTTTTATGAGCTATTACACTAATACTACATGAATGATAGCTCAATTATTTATATATATATATGTATCATTAAAAATACATCCATCCAATCTTACCCTCTAGAGGAACTACTCTCAAACAGCTATATTAACTATTGCATGTGTATACTTCTCAATATTTTTCTGTGTTTAAGCAAATATATCTACAAATACATATGCATAAACATATACAGGACTAAAAGTACAAATGTTATTATTTTTGTGGTTTACATACCTAGGATTGCAATTTCTGGGTCAAAGTGTATTGTATATTTAAAAATTTAAGAGATACAAGTGATTTTGAAAGGCTACATTAATTTATACCTCCACAAGTAATGTTCGATAATACTCCTTTCTGCCAACAGTGGATATTATCAATTGCTTAAATGTTGATAAGTTAATGAACAAAAAATGGTAACTAGTTGTTTTCAATTTACATTTTCCTACCTGATAGTAAAGTCATAACATTTACTATGTGTATTTATTATTCTGTAGTATGTCACACATAATGCCCAAAAGTTCTACTGACTTTTATCTTTTTTGTTACTAAGTAGACAATTTTCTAAAAACCTTCTTTTGTAAGTGTGGTAGATAATGTATCTCAGTATATTGTTTGGCAGGCTATTATTTGCCTCTGACTTTATTTATAGTGTCTTTTGCATAGAAGTATTTTTCCTTTTTATTTAGGTAAATCCATCAATTTTTCCCTTAGGATTCCAAGTTCCCTATCATCTTAAGAAAGTGTACAGGAGTAATCAAAATATTTTTCTCATACTTTCTTCAAATGCCTTGTTTTAATATTTATATTAAGACTATTAATTCAATAGAAATTTGTTTCTGAATATGGTATAAAGTAGTACTTTAACATTATTTTCTTCAAAACGGAGAGACAATTTTCTCAACGTCATTTATTGAATAATATACCCTTTCTCCATCAGTTTGAACTGGTATGTGTTTATAAATTAAATGTATTTTTTTATCTGTTTCTGCATGTTTCATTCTTTTTTTTTTCTTTTTTTCTGGTCTAACTTACCTATTCCTCTGCCAGAATTATCAACTACTAAAAGCAGGCATCAGGCCCAGATCAGGAGAGTTCCATGAAGAAACATAATTTTTCAATTATTCAAATTGTCCCTGACCATATATGCAAATAATTCAGTGCTCTAACATTAAAATCTCATATAGAAGTCACACATAAAGAAAAATACAGACTAACCATAATATAGATAAGAGATGTCCTAAACCAAATATTAGCAAATTTAATCTAACAGAGTATAAAAATAAAAAGTTATCAAAAGACTGAACTTATTCCAGGAACACAAGCATAGTATATTACATTAGGATATCTACCAATATCATTACTTACATTAACACATGAAAATGCAGAACTATTTCTATACCAATACATTTTTAAATAATTCAACAGTTATTCCTGAAAATAAAATGTAAAAGTAAAGTGAACTATACTAAACATGATATAACTGTTTATCAGAATCTAATACCAACCATATAAAAATGCTAAAATATTAAGAGAATTTCTATTAAAATCATGAACAAGAACAGACCAATTTTAACCATTTTTATTTAAAGTTTATAGGGTTCAGCTAATAAGAGAAGAAAGCAGTAGATAGATCAGAAGAGCCAAAATTACCCTAATTCTATAGATAATATGATTCTACAGCTAGAAAATATAAGGTTCAAAAACTACTAAAATTAAATAACTTGGCCAAGTTGCTGGAAACAAAGTAAACAGATTAACTAGCACTTTACATAAATGTAAGTACAGTTTGAACTGTAGTCCAATTAAAATAATGTATAAATGATCAATATTTATAATATGCATCAAATTGCCATGATAAAAATATTCACAGTACAAAATTAAATGCAAACCAAACAGTTGGGGGACTAGTTCAATCTTCATCAGCATGTGCCACTTTTTACAACTTCATGTTGGTAGCTTAGAAGATGCAGGAAGAGGAGCTCTATAGAATAGCATGATACCAGTGAAAATATAAAAGTTCCTTTTTCAATCTACCAGGAGTATCCTAACCTAAGAGTTAAGATTAGTCTTGTGGCCTGGAAGGCTGAAGGAACAGAGATAACTGGAGATCAAGAAAGAGGAGACTCTGAAAACCTTTGCCTAAATATATTTACTCCTCCATCACTAATGGACATTTAAAAAAATTCAGCCCAGGCCTAAGAAACTCATGACAACATCCAAGAGCTAGTACCTGAGACATAAAAAATAAAATAAATTAGAACTATATTGGCTGTCCACTTTCAACACTTCTATTCAACATAGCACTGGAAGTCCTAGCTAGAGCAATCAGACAAGAGAAAAAGTAAAGGGCATCCAACTCAGTAAAGAGTCAATAAGTCAAACTGTCACTGTTTGCCGATGATATGATCATATACGTAGAAAACCCTAGAGATGCATCCAAACAGCTCCTAGAACTGACAAATGAATTCAGCAAAGTTTCAGGATATAAAACCAGTGCACACAAATCTGTAGTACTGCTATACACCAACAGTGACCAAGCTGAGAATCAAATCAAGAACTCAACCCCTTTTATAATAGCTGCAAAAAACAAACAAACAAACAAAACAAAAACAAAAACAAAACTTAGGAATATACCTAACCAAGGACGTAAAGGACCTCTACAAGGAAAACTACAAAACACTGCTGAAAGAAATCACAGATGACACAAACAAATGGAAATATATCACGTGCTTATGGATCAGTAGAATCAATATTGTGAAAATGACCATACTGCCAAAAGCAATCTACAAATTCAATGAAATTCTCACCAAAATATCACCATCATTCTTCACAGGACTAGAAAAAACAATCCCAAAATTCATGTGAAACCAAAAGACAGCCCAAAGCAAGTCTAGCCAAAGCAATACTAAGCAAAAAGAACAAATCTGGAGGCATCACATTACCCAACTTCAAACTGTACTACAAGGCTACAGCCAGCAAAATAGTATGGTACTGGTATAAAAACAGGAACATAGACCAATGGAACAGAATAGAGAACCCAGAAATAAAGCCAAATAATTACAGTCAACTGATCTTTGACACAGCAAACAGAAATATAAAGTAGGGAAAGGACATCCTATTCAAATGGTGCTGGGATAATTTGCAAGTCACATGTAAAAGAATGAAACTGGATCCTCATCTCTCACCTTATACAAAAATCAACTCAATATGGATTAAAGACTTAAATTTAAGACTTGAAACTATAAAAATTCTAGAAGATAACATCAGAAAAACCCTTCTAGACACTGGCTTAGGAAAAGACTTCATGACCAAGAACCCAAAAGCGAATGCAATAAAAACATAAGATAAATAGATGGGACTTAATTAAACTAAAAAGCTTCTGCACAGCAAAAGAAATAATCAGCAGAGTAAACAGACAACTCACAGAGTGGGAAAAAATCTTTGCAAACTATGCATCTGACAAAGGACTAATATCCAGAATCTACAAAAAAAACAAATTAGCAAGAAAAAAACAAATAATCCCATCAAAAAGTGGGCTAAGGATATGAATAAACAATTCTCAAAAGAAGATATACAAATGGACAACAAACATACGAAAAAATGCTCAACATCACTAATTATCAGAAAAATGTAAAGCAAAACCACAGTGCAATATCACCTTACTCCTGCAAGAATGGCCATAATTTAAAAATCAAAAACATAATAGATGTTGGTGTGGATGTGGTAAAAAGGGAACACTTTTACACTGCTGGTGGGAATGTAAACTAGCGCAACCACTATGGAAAACAGTGTGGAGACTCCTTAAACAACTAAAAGTAGATCTACCATTTGATCTAGCAATCCACTACCGGGTGTCTACCCAGAAGAAAAGAAGTCATTATATGAAAAAGACACCTGCACATACACTTTTATAGCAGCACAATTCGCAATCGCATAAACATGGAACCAGCCCAAATGCCCATCAATCAATGAGTGGATAAAGAAACTGAGATATATATCATATAATAGCACTTGTTAAATGAAAAAAAATAGGGTGGTATTTGATAAATGGCATAAAGTAATAGCCTATGTTTTAAATTAGACTTCATGTTCACAACTAAAAACAACTAGGCTAAGCTATACATTTACACAACCTCTATCTCCATAGAAATAGTTTATAGTTTTTCTTCAGAAAAGCTTTCAAATTCTATTTACTGTTTTCTTGAAAGTCAGCATTAGTAGAAACAAAAACCTACCTGCACTGATTGCTGGTACTGAAAGGTTTTGATCACTTAAATGTTCTGCTAACATCCAAGCTGGAAGGATTCTTTTCCTCTCGGCAAGGATTCGCTGCTGCTTACTGAAGTCTCTATTTTCACCTAGGAAAGACTAAACAGGCACCTATAAATTACTAAAAATAAACACCTCTTTAATGAATTTGCAAAATACTTGCTTCGCAGAATACTACCATTAAAATACCCATATGCAACTGTAGACTGAGTTCATCAAATTTCTTCAACAAAGAAATTATTTCTATTAAGTGTTGGATTACTGCCATATTCTCTAGAGCTTAACTTAAAATCAGCAAAAGTAGATAAATGCTAGCAATATTATCATAATAGGCCTAATTTCAGTTGTCTTTTCTGCCTTCATCATAATTTGAAGAACATGTTATAAATGGATGAGATCTCAAATTTCTCACCACACTATTTGTGGGAGTCATCTGGGTCTTGGCTATTTCTGTGCTTCCTTCCAGTTGTGAGGCACCAGTAGTCTCATGAGGTAAATTAATCACGGGGGATTTTGGTGTTTCATTCAATATATTATCTTCATCAAGCATTTGACTGTTTCTATAAGATAAAATAGAAACTTGCCTTTAATTTTAACACTCTTCTGCTGCCTTAGAACTACATCTAAGTTATGTCCCTTTTCTCAGACTTAGCAAAAACAAAAAAGCAGATTATAGTATATTAGAATAAAGTATATAGACTAGAATATGTTCTTTATTTCCTACCTGCTGCATTGCCATAAAATACATCAATCTTTCCAAATCATGGGCCTAGAAACCACAATTATTTTTGAGATGTGTGTCAGCCACCTTTCTTAAGGCTTAAGAGCTCTTTATTTAATATTTGTCTAGATGGTCCACAAAAATTAAGATCACCACTCAGCCTCTAGAGAGAAAATGTAAACTGCAAGGGCATCAGTTAAGCTAGTTAGACGCTTAGAGAAAAAATAAATAAAATTCTGAGTTTAAGTTGACACATAACTGCTACCGAAGTTCAGGGAAGTATTAAAGAGCTACTTATGAAATATCCCCAAACTTGTAGTATGGCTGCAAGCTAAATGTTCTGGAACAGGAACATCCATGGTCACATGTGGGACATGCCAGCAGAACCAATTACCTCATACTCCTGCAATATGCAGTAAGATCATCCAAAGTTGTTGGGTTATTATTACTTATGTATACATAGACATGATCCAACAAATTTGTCTTCTTGAAAATTTGAAACTACAGATGAAATACTACTCAGAAATAACAAGGAGTGAACTACTGATGTGTGCAAGAATATAGATGAATCCCAAAGGCATTTTGCTAAGTGAAAGAAGTCAGACACAAAAGGCATATTGTATTACTCCATTTATATGACATCCTGAAAGGTAAAGCTACAGGGACAGAAATCATATTAAAGGTTGCCAGGGATTAGGGGTGGAGTGAAGGGACAGACTACCAAGAGCCATGAGAGAACATCTGGGGAAATGGAAATGTTCTATATCTCACTCTAGTAGTATTTTAAATGACTATATTGTCATTTTTAGTGCACTGAATTGCACATTTAAAAGGGATGAATTCTACTGTGTGTAAATTGTCCTCATTAAATGTGAATTTTTAAAAACTAAAGACATAAGATTTTAGAAGTGTGTCTAGCTGAGAAGAGTCTAATTAACCACTTGTTTTATTTGTTCATTTTAGTATTTCTTGCACAGGGAATAATCTCCTTCAAAGGCAGCCTTCAATTTCAATGGCAAGAATCAGCCAAAAGAGCAAATTTACTTAGAGTAAATTACTATGCAGCATCACATTTTTTGTTCATTCAGTCAATATTTTTAAAACTTCTATTATGTGTCAGACACTGTGCCAGGTGCTGGAAACATATCTTGGAAATGTCTGATTGTCCTATCTATGAAAGTTCACTCCACTACAATACCCAGACCCATTTTACTCATCGGTTACAGATGTACTTCCAAATTATAATTTTTTTCAAGTTTTCTTAATATTTAACATGAAAAACATTAATAAACATTCAAGAGTAGTGATGATTTTTCACAATTTATAGTATTAGGAATTAAGTAACATTGTCAATTCCATTTCTAGTTTATTTTCTATTCTGGCATAAGTCTGAGATGAATTCATACACACTCTATAGTCCATATGTAACTTGTATTAATAGTTACCCACAATAAATGCAATAACAAAAAAAATCTCAGAACAAAATTCTATTTAACATTTCATTCAAAAAAGCACAAGCACAAATTATTCTATTACACATTTATTTAAATATCGAACACTGTCACTGTGATATATATTTTTATTTTATCTTCAAATACTTGTATGAGTAATCAACTATCACAGGATTTAGAAAGCATCATTACAGAATGTTTTAAATAAAAAATTAAAACTTGGAAAGTTAAATGTAGTCTAATAAAGGTAATTGAGTTATCCTTTTTTATAATCACTTTATTGAAAAATAATCCATATAGCCATAAGATTCATCCTGTTAAAGTGTACTATCCAGTGCTTATTAGTATGTTAACAGAGTTGTGCAACCATCACCAATATCTAATTTTAGAACATATTCATCACCTCAAAAAGAAATTCCACATGCATTAGCAGTCTCTTCCCATTGCCTCTTCCTCCTGCTCCTGGCAACCATTAATCTACTTTCTGTCTCTATAGATTCGCATTTTCTAGATATTTCATATAAATGAAATACAGTATGTGGTCTTTCATGTCTAGCTTTTTCACTTAGCATAATGTTTCAAGATTCATCTGTGTTGTAGCATATGTAAATATTTCATTCCTCTTTATGGTCAAATAATATTCTACTGTATGACTACACAATACTTGTTTATCTCAACAGTTGCTGGACAGCTGAGTTATTTCCACTTTTTGGCTATTATGAATAATGCTGCTGTGAACATCGATGAACAAGTTTTCATGTGGACATAGGTTTTCAATTCTTTTGGGTATATACATAGGAGTGGAAATGCTGAGCCACATAGTAATTCCATGTTTAAACTTTTGAGGAACTGCCAGAATATGTTCCAAAAAGGCTATACCATTTTATAATCCCACCACAATGTATAATAGTTCAGTTTCTTCACAACCTCACCAACACTTGTTATTACATTTTTGATTATAGCTTTCCTAGTAGATGTGAAGTGGTATCTCATTGCGGTTTTAATTTGCATTTCCCTGTGACTAATGATGTTGAACATTTTTTCATGTTCTATTGACCATTTGTATACCTTCTTTGGAAAAATGTCTATTCAAATCAGTTATGCATTTTAAAATTGGGTTGTTTGGCTTTGCACTGTTGAGAACTCTTTAGATATTCTGAATGTAAGTCTGTTATATGTGATTTACAAACATTTTCTCTCATTCTGTGGTTGTCTTTTCACTTTCTTAACTGTGTCCTTAGAAGCACAGAACTTTTTTTTTGTTGTTTTGTTTTGTTTTTTTATTTTTTATTTTTATTTTATTTTATTTTATTTTATTTTATTTTTATTATACTTTAAGTTCTAGGGTACATGTGCATAACGGAAGCACAGAACTTTTAAGTGTAATGAAGTCCAATTTATCTACTTTTTCTTTGCTTGTGTTTCTGGTGTTATAACCATTACCTAATGCAAGGTCACAAAGATTTATACCTGTTTTTTCCTAAGAGTTTTATAGTTTTAGTACTTATATTTAGGCCTCTGATCCATTTTAAGTTAATTTTTATACAGTGTGCAGCGAGAGTCTAACTTCATTCTTTTGCATGTGGATATCCAGTTGCCCCAGCATCATTTGTTGAAAAGATTATTATTTCCCCCATTTAATTGTCTTGACACCTTTGTCAAAAACCAACTGGCCCTAAATGTGGGGATTTAATTCTGTACCCTCAATTCTATTTCCTTGATTTATACGTCTTTCTTTACGCCAGGACTGTCCTGATTACTGTAGACTCATAGTAGATTTTGAAATCAAGAAGTGTGAACCCTCCAACTCTTTTCTTCTTTTCTAAGATTGTTTTGGCAATTAAGTTACTCTTAAGTCTTTCAAATATATTCCAAATTTTGTTTAAATATGTTATGCATTTTCATATCTTTAATATAAAATATGCTGCTATTACAAATGAGCTGGATCTAAAAATACATTTTAAATAATCATAAATGAATTCAAAACTTGCATATTATCATACTATCATGACATTTTCATTAACATTTTGTTGTTTCTTCAATATCAGTGATTAAAATTAATATTTATATGGAATCTACGTACTTAGATTTTCAACAATTTGAAAAAAAAGCTAATTAAGTATAGCAAAGGATTTACTTTACTTTCCTCATAAGTGTCTTAAAATAAATAATCTTCCTAGAGTGAAAAGGTCATACTTCCTCATCAGCAATGAAATTCAGCTATGAAAACAAAATGTTATACTTATCACATTATCACTCAGTTTAATATCCTCAGATATTTCATTAATGCATTCAAAAAACCAACACTTACTAAGCACCCACTATTGGGGAGGAAGAATTAATATTAGCGCTTCTAAGTGAAATGTGCTATAATTTAATTTACTAAAATATAAAACCAACTATTTTTTTTCTTATTTGGTTTTCTCTTTGACTTCTCAAAAAAGCATGGGTTTTGGTACTCCTGGCAGAATAATTTCACAGATACATATGTAGAGAAAAGAGTGAAAAATGAACAAACTAAAACTGACATGTATAGACTTAAATGTTCCTTCAAAATAGGTAATGAGTAGGACTAATTATACAGAATCTAAATACCATATAAAAAACATTTTAATGTGAGTAAAAGGAAAAACTAAAGAAATGACAAGCTTTTCTACGGTTGGTTTATGGTTCAGACCCCTCTCTTAAATTCACACTGGTTGGAAGAAAAGAATTACAGCAAAGGAGTCCTAACAACTTCTACAAAGCATATAAACTTTTTTTCTATCTTAAATATTTCAACATGCAAAAATACAGAGAATATATGTAGTCTATCTACATATCTACGAATATAAATACTTGTGTATCCACCACCCCAATAGAAACATTTTCTCATATTTGCTCCAGATTAATTACAATTCAAGCCCTCTCCATGCCAGCTTCAATCTTGCTCCTTTCCCTCCCATTCCTTCTCCAAAAGTAAACATTAACCTGAATTTGATGCTTATTATTATATACTTTCATTATTTGTATGTATGCATCCATTATTTTATAGAAATTACGTATGTTTTATATGTTCATAACCTTTTTGGTTTTTTTACCTCAATATTATGGTGGGGAGATTTATCCATGTTTTAACCTGAGCTCTCTCTTAGTTCATTCTCTTTCATATAATTATAGGACCATACCAAATTCATTTAGCCTCCCTGCAGGTGTTTTCACAATTCAAATGAGTGCTATAGTAAACATTCTCATACAGCAAGGGGTAGTTGGTAAGAACATCAACTCTGGAAACAGTTGGCTTGAGTTTGGATCCCAGCTCTGCCATGTATTAAGCTGTGACCTTGGGCAAGTCTTAATCCTTCTGTGTCCCAATTTCTTCATCTGTCATATAGGGATATTAACAATACCTAGTCCTCATAGACATTATTATGGAGAATAAAAAGTTCATACATGTAAAGCTTGTACAACAGTAAGCAGTGTTTTTATGTGGTCGACCCTGCAAAACAGAGCTAGTTCAAAAAACGGGAAAATCCCAATGATATCAAGAAACGTCTAAAAGTGTATTTCAATGCTTCCTATCTAATACATATCTAATACCACTTCCCCTTGCTAGCAGACAGTGGACTCTCCCTCTCTGGAAATCAGGCAGCTGCCTCCCCTGGGTAGACATCTCTCATGATAATACTCAAATTCAAGATCTGCCCCCACCTTCCCTCATGGCTTCTAGTCTAATAACCAGGGTTACCTCATCATTACCTGACTACAGAAGTACTGTCCTTGCTTCAATAGGAAACTAAATACTCATTAAGAAGCTACAGGACCTAGCTACTGGCAGAAACCACAAGAATGTGCCTGTAATGGTGTGATACAGTAAGAAGTGCATATCTTGGTCTTCATTTCTGGTTCCTGGCTAGAGCTCCGAAACAAATGAAAGGAGTATCTTTTGTACCTGAATGTATGTTAATGAGGTGACTTTTGGAAAGCCTCTAAAGATGAAGGGCTAGTTGTTAGGAAAACCAATCATGATTAGAGGATAGGAACTCCCAGCCTCACCACCAGAGAGGGAAGAGGGGCTGGAGACTGACTTAATCATATTGGCCAATGATTTACTCAATCATGCCTTTGTAATGAAGCCTCCATAAAAACCAAAAAGACAAAGTGTGCCCATGTGCTGGGACAGTGGTGCACCCCAACACTCCACTGGAAGAGAAGCTCCTGTGCTGGGGACCCTTCCAGACCTCACCCTATGTATCTCTTCACCTGGCTGTTAATTCAGATCCTGTAATATAGCACTTGTAATAAATCAGTAATCTAGTAAGTAAACTGTTCCTGAGTTCTGTGAGCCCTTCTAGCAAATGACAGAACCCAAGGTTTAAATAGCCTGAGAAAAGCACAGTGCTGTGAAAGTGGGTTTATTTTCAGTTTCATCAATACGAAAAAATACAAAATTCACTAATCCCATAACCTGATATATTTAAAGTGTGACACTGGCCTTAAAGACACTGGTCTTTCACGCTAAGGGAATAAGCTAATTTGAATCAATATAAATAAAATTTAAATAGACATATAATAGTTTAAATAAGTTATCAGGCAATGACCATACTGTGTTTCATAAGGATGCACGCTTTCCTAATTTTTGAAAAAATTATGTAATTCTATTATGAAAGTTTATTGTAACAAAAAAATCACTTCTTTACATGTCTCATTTCAACAGCTAGTTTAAAATAGCATGCTTCATACATGTATGATAAGAGAAAAAGACATGTATTTTAATGTAGTAATCAATGGTTAATGAATTTCATTTAACTAAAAAGCAACTTCCTGACATTTTTTTCCACTTACATTTAAGCATTTTTTAGATATAATTTATATATGAAATGCACATATCTGGGCCGGGCACGGTGGCTCAAGCCTGTAATCCCAGCACTTTGGGAGGCCGAGACGGGCAGATCACGAGGTCAGGAGATCGAGACCATCCTG
>NW_012115599.1:5458134-5484138 GCF_000951035.1 Colobus angolensis palliatus
TGCACATATCTGAAGTGTGAAATTTGATTAGTTTTGACAAATGCATACACCCACATAATCTGCACCCTTAACAAGACACAGAATATGTCCATGTTTGTTTAAAAGCTGAAACAAAGCCAAACAAAAAGTTCCTTTGTAGCTTCTTACTAGTCAATCCCCTTGGAAACAACCATTGATTAAATTTCTATTTAACAGATTAATTTACTTATTACAGAATTTAATATAAATGTAATCATATAATAGACACCGTTTTGTGACTTGCTTTTCTTTTTGGTAGATTCCTCAGGATTTTCTAAACACACAACCATGTCATCTGCAAATAAACACAGTTTTACTTCTTTTCAAATCTGATATATTTTATCTTTGTTGTATTCCCAATCTTAGGGGGAGAACTTTCAACACTTCACTAATAGGTTTTTTGTAGGAAAAAAGTTTCCTTCTTTTCCTTGTTTTCTCAAAAATTTTAAAAATCATGAACAGGTGTTGAATTTTGTCAAAATTATTTTTGAGCATCTATTAAAATGATAGTTCTTTAGTCTGTTATGGTGAACTGCTTTGATTTTTATATGATAAACTAACCCTTGGACAAGCCCCACTTGGTAATAGAGTATTATCCTTTTTACATATTGCTGGATTTGATTTGTAAATACTTTATTATGAGGAATATTGGTCCATAGTTTTGAGGGTTTTTTTGTAAAATCTTATCTGATTTTAGTGTCTAAATTATAGAAGCTTCCTAAAATGAGCTGGGAAGTATATCCTCTTCTATTTTTTGAGAAAAAAGAATAATATTGGCATTATTTCTTCCTTGTAAGTTTAACAGAATTCATCAGTGAAGATCCTTATGGGAAATACTTAAATTATGAATTCAATTTTTTAAATAAATATAGAATTCATCAGATGTCTATTTTTCCTGAATCCATTTTGTTTTTTAAGAAATGTACCCATTCATTTCAACTGCCAAATTCATTGGCATAAAGTTTTATATAATATTTCCTCATTATTCTTCTAAGGTCTATAGTATCAGTAATGATATCCCCTCTTCTACTGTTGATATTGATAATTTATGTTTTCTCACTTTTTTCTCGGGAAGCTTTACTACAGTTTCATCAATTTTATTAATCTTTTCACCAAACCAGCCCATAGCTTTACTGATTTTCTTTTTGTTCATTTTCCATTTCACTGACTTCTACTTCTTACTTTTTTTCTATTTTCTTTGAGATTAATTTGCTTTTTGCCTATCCTCCCAAAGTAGAAGCACAGATCACTGGTTTTATAGATTTCTTCTCTTCTAATACAGGCATTCGACTATAAACGTCCCCCTAAGGGTCAATTTAGCTGCATCTCACAAATTTTTATGCTGTTTTCAATATCACTCTGTTCAAAATGTTTTCCAATTTCCCTATGACTTCTCTTTGACCCAAGGGTAATTTAGAAATGTGTTATTTAATTTCAAAATATTTGTATATTTGTGTAGCTATTATTAATGGTTTCTGAATTAATACCATTGCTATCAGAGAACATACTCCGTATAATTCTGTCCATCTACTTCTATAAGTCTAGTTTATGCATTCTATAATTTAAAAGCTGAAATGAAACCAAGTGATCTTCTAATGAAACTAAAAAACCTAGTGTATGAATTTTAACTGTAAGCCAGACATCAGTATATTTATTCTAATACATTTCCTCAGTTTCTCTGTTCTATATTTTCTGCTATTTTTATAAGAAAGAGGAGTTAGACAAGTGTAAGTCGGAAGTTAATACCTTAATAAAATTCAAAAAGGTAAAAAAATGAGGAAAAGGTAGTCAATTTCAAATTAACTATATTGAATACTGTCAGATGGAAAATACATTCTGAATACGACAGTAAAAGACACCACCTATGGGAGCAACTGCTATCAAGGCATAGTAAGTTTCCAAAGTCAAATGTTTTCCAGAAATAGATACACATGTGCGTGTGCACAAAACACACATACATGCACGTGCATGCACACACACACGTGTACACATATATTACACATCTACTCTATCTCCAGTTTAACGGTTTCTACTGGTTCCTACCGAAGGATTTGTGATGGCTGAAGAATTAGATTAAAAATAACATTCTTACTCTCATTTCATCAAGACTTACCTTAAGGTACATTCCATTTCCACTTCAGAGGGTATGGAGAGAACGCGGAAAATGTATTTGTCAACTAACAAAGAAAAACTGTCTCCAGGATTCAAATAGCACCATAGATTTGTCTTCAATGGTAAGAGCTGACTCTTCTCTGAAGACTGATAAAAACACGGATTTGTGTGTATCTAACAAATTAAAAAAGAATATAATTAAATGTTAAAAAGAATATAATACAATAATGTTGTAACTCAAAATTACGACAAAAATACAATTAAATATGAATTCACAACTTTGGTATCAAAACAATTTAAGCATAAACTTAGACTTAAAAGTTTAATAAATCTAACTCTTATGAGTACCATAATTATTATTTATATATAAAAGAGAAAAGAAGCTATGGTATACCTCCCATTTCTCCAGGAATCAAAGAAAAAAAGCAAAGTTATCAACTAACTGGTTAAAACAGTCTTCTATTTTGCTTAATAGAGACAACTGGACATCACAAGAAGAAACATGAAAAATAATTCTTAGTATGGAAAAACTGAGTCCCCCAACTTCCATATCCAAAATGTACTAATTTCCTGACAATGGCTAGTTTCCTTACCACTTATTTTCTCCTACTAATTTCTTACTACAATTAAAAAATAAGAAACTACAATGCTATGGTTAGAATGTGTCCCCCAAAGTCCATTTGTTGGAAACTCCAACCCTAAGGCAACAGTGCTGACAAGTAGGACCTTTAACATGTAGGTCATAAGGGAAATGTCCTCACGAATGGATGGATTAATGACATTATCACAAGAGTGGATTCATTATCTCGGGAGCAAGTTTGCTATCTCAAGAGCGGGTCTGTCATAAATGCAAGTTTGGCCCTCTCTTGCTTACTGTCTCATGCATGCTTTCTCTCCATGTAATGCCTTCCACCACATTATGATGCAGCAAAAAGGCTCTCACCAGATGTGGCCCCGGCATTTTAGACTTCGCAGGTTCCAGAACGGTGAGCCAAATAAATGTCCGTTCATTATAAATTACCCAGCCTCGGGTATTCTGTTATTGCAGCACAAAATGAACTAAGACATATGGGAAGGAAGATTCTAATCAAATCTCTCAAACAAACAACATGGCTTTCTTTCTACCTCCTGAAAGAGGAATCATCTTATTTGTTTAAATGAAACTCCCACTATGAAGATCATCCACATTGAAATCAAAGTAGTAAAGAGATCTCAAAGTTAGAACTATTGCAATATCCACTATTTTAAATTATGTTTGCCACTATTTCCATGTTAGCAAAGATAACAAGAGTTGCTTCAAAAAACAAAAAAGACCTATTACGAGGTGCCTTAAACATTCTAACCAGATTCAAGCTAAAATTGGCCATTTCCATGAGTCAAATAGTCTTTTTGTCATCAATATCACTGGGTTTTTATAATAAATAAGCTTTAGGATATGACAAGGTAATCTACATAGTGCAGATCTTTGTGTGTGTGTGTGTTTTTTTTTAAAGCACAATCTTATATAGAGCACCTATCTCTATTACCCTTCCTTCTATCTATTTCATCAGTTTAAATGAGACTTTTTCTGGAGATATCACAGCAAAGTAATTACCACCCTGGGAATGGACATATGCTGAGCAATAAAAACAACAAAAAAGACACATCTTTGAAGCTAGAATGAATATAATCCACCTGGTTCTGACCATTCAATTTCATGAGAATCTGGCCATACATCATATTTCTATCCTTTAAATCTGTGTTACAAGAAAGCAGTAAAATAAAACTTGGAGATAAAGAGCAGAGGTAGAAATTTAAAACAGAGATGACACAAATTTGGTCGGCCATTATTTTATTAGTCAAACTATACACAAGATTGCATAAGAATGGAGATGCAGTGTGATTTATGCAATATTGTATTCCTAAAAAGAATAGTGAATGTTTGATATTTAAATTCAAGTTATAATTTTAACAATGTTTAGAAGTCTTTCACCATGCTAACAGCCACTCCTAATTTCTCTCTCTCAAAGCTGTCCTCTGGCTCTTAGCAGGTTGAGCTTTTGAGTGCAACAAGCACATAACAAATCCACAGGCTCTGAGCTTGTGTCCACTGCTGAACTTGGGAATCGTGCCCTGTATTCCTCATCCTTTTGGGCAAAGGCTCCCTTTCCTTGAGTATGTCATGGTCATCAGAGTCAGGAATGTTGAACTAACAGGAGAAGCAAGAGTCAGAACAGGAATCCACATAGCTTTGGTCTGAACTCTGAATATTCTTTAAGTGAGGCTTGCTTCTGATTATAGGCTAAGGCCATGTTTTTACTCATGAGCATTAAAAAAATTCAGATGAGTCTCTAAACAACGTTAAATACTGACATAGTCCCAAACTTACAAAGGCTAGGATGTTAAATACAAAGGCATAAAACTGTAAGAGTGGAAAAGGTAAAATGCTTAAGGAAACTACATTTCTTTACAAAGGTATCACAAACCCAAAGATAACGCAATATTCTGTTTGAGTATATTTTCCTCAGTGGAAAGCACTTAATATTTAAATTATAGTTGGTTAAACATTGGTAGTCAGCAAATCCAGCCACAAAGAAAGTGAACCCATGTGTATGGTCCATGATCATCTTTTCCTTTTCCTAAAACTGTTCATACAGGAGATTCCAAAATGAAGAGTAAAAATGACATTAAAGTCTAATGTTTGATCCTCTAACGTAAACCTAAATTTGTATTACTCACTGAATAAGTTAAAAAATCAATGTCAAACTACATATGCTCCAACTAAAATGCTACACGTACATGAAGTCCAAAAGGTAGTTTTTAAAAAGTTACAAAGTATACAAAAATCTAACAATATTAATAAACAAAAAGGAAGATTACACACCAAAAAATTAGGAATGAAAACAATGACATAATTACATAAAAAATAAAAGTTTTGAAAAATAACAGAATACTGTAAATACTTTACAGCAATACATTTGTAAATATGGCCAAAATAGACAATCACCTAATAACACCAAATAGATTTTTTTAAAGTATGTTTACGTGTATGTATGTGCAGCCTGTTTAAAAATATTTATTTATTTTTTTCTTTTTTTGAGAGAGAGTCTCACTCTGTTACCCAGGCTGGAGCGCAGTGGCATGATCTCTACTCACTGCAACCTCTGCCTCCAGGTTCAAGCAATTCTCGTGCCACAGCTCCCTGAGCAGCTGGGACTACAGGCGCCCGCCACCACAACTGGCTAATTTTTGTATTTTTAGTAGAGATGGGGTTTCACCACCTTGGCCAGGCTGGTCTCAAACTCCTGGCCTCAAGTGATCTACCTGCCTTGGCCTCCCAAAGTGCTGGGAATACAAGCATGAGCCTCTGCACCTGGCTTGAGAGTATTTAATTATTATAGAAAGGCGATTGAATTGGACTTGTAATATTTCAAAAGTACAATCAATAATTAAAAATCTTTTCAATCCCTGCCAAAACCCCTTTTTCTGAATATTTAAACTTTTCTTCATATCACAAAAGTGTTAAGGATCCCCAATTGCTTCATGAGACAAGTTTAACTTTGATTCTGAAAGCAAACAAGGGCAGAAAAATATTGGCAAACCCAACCCTACTGTGATTAAAAGATATAACTACCTGCACGAGAGACGTAATGTTGGTGTGTGCCTTTTAACAAATTCATGAGATTATAAATTCAAACTTCAATAGGTTATGCTATAACTTTAGAAGTGGTGCAAAGGATGCATTATCCCTGCAAAAAATGGAACTAAAATACAAATCAATTTCCTACAGCTTTCTCTTAGAGTTATCATTAAATATTAAAGAATGATAGATGTATACCCCCCAAAAGCACCTTATTTTCAGTGTTTTTTTTTTAATTTGGATAGCTTTTTTTTAACAAAATAAGTTGAGGAAGGCTATTATTATAGGATTTTCCAGATATTTCACAAGTACACTTTTAATTTCAAGAGAAGAAAAACAATCTCAACTCAAGAACTTTGTGCAATAAAAAAAATAACAAGCACCCAAAGACGTATATTTTGAGAGTCAATAACAAAAGGCAAAAAATAAAAACTGCAACTTATATGTAGTTATAGAGCTACTGCCTCAATCATCCAAGACCCCAAGTGAGTAAGATTTTATTAAAATGAAATAAAAGCACCGACAGCTATGAATTTACCCTGAGGGCATAACCAATCACTGGTGATACAGTCATTTACAAAGAACATCATCATCAGTTTGCTTTTGTAATGTCTTTTCTCTCTGCTGATACTAGGCTGTAGATTAAATTTAAATGACATATAAAAAAGCTAACATCCTCTCCTCATGAGCTAGCACCATCTCCTCATGCACCATTTCCAAGAACTGCTGGAGAGCTACAGCATTTTTTGTAGGAGACATATTAGAGGGAAAAAGGCAGAAAGTCATCCAATGTAAAAGTACGAATTAGTAATTGCCCTATTGCATTCAACTCTCCTTGTCAAAGCTATTTTTTTTATTTGGTGGTAAGTTTGGATTTCCAAGTTAAAGAAAAGTAGAAAAACATTTAATCACTTAAATATAATTTGAGGTATGCAGTATACAGATGGGATCATCATAACAAAACATTTGCTATATTCATTTATGTAATTTTACAAATATTTTTAACGAACATTTCCCTCTTGACATTTCATTACACTTGTATAGATACCTTGCTTTAGTAGATCAAAGAATTTGTGACTGATGAGGGAACAGAGAATAAGTGATATTTGACAAACAAGATAAAATGAATGAACTAGAAGTCACTTGTCCATCTCATTCTGATTTTCAAGATCTTTAAACTTCCACTAACAATTAAAATCAGTGTTAGAAATTCTCTAAATGTCTTTAAATTGCACCTTGTAGACAGTGCAGCCTACAATAAGCTGCTGAATAAATATATCAATCTATTTCAAGATAATGGGTATTTTATTGAAACCATATTAATATAAACAAGGTTATTAGCTAGTCAGGTTTCTAATGTGCAACTCAAGTCTTTAGCCCATTTTTCTACTGGATTCTTTATTTTTTTCTCACTGATTAAAGGCATCTGTCATATGTTTTGGATAGCCTTCCTGATATAGCTCAGATATGTGTCACTGGCCAAATCTCATGGTGAATTGCAATCCATAACGCTGGAAGTGGGGCCTGGCAGGAGGTGCTTGGATTATGGGGGCAGATGCCTCATGGCTTGGTGCTGTCTTAAAGATAATGAGTTCTCGTGAGATCTGGTCATTTAACTAATACAGAGTGGGCACCTCCCACTCTGTATTAGTCTGTTTTCACCTAAGACTGGGTAATTTATTAAAAACAACAACAACAACAAGAGGTTTAATTGACCCACAGTTCTGTAGCCTGTACAGACAGCATGGCTGGGGAGGCCTCAGGAAACTTTCAATCGTGGTGGAAGGCAAAGGGGAAGCAGGCAAATACTATATTGCTGGAGCAGGAGAAAGAGAGAGAAGGGAGAGGTGCTACAAACGTTTAAACAACCAGATCTCGTGAGAACTCACTCACTATTGTGAGAACAGCAAGGGGGAAATCCAATGCCACCATGATCTAATCACCTCCCACCAGGCCACTCCTCCAACACTGGAGATTACAATTCGACACGAGACTTGGGCAGGAACACAAATCCAAACCATATCACCCTTCCACTCTCTCTTGCTTGCTCCTGCTTTCAACATATGATGTGCTGGTTCCCCCTTTGCCTTTTTCCATGATTGTAAGCTTCCTGAGGCTTCCCTAGAATCCGAGCAGATGCCGGCACCATGCTTCATTTCATGTAAAGTCTGCAAAACTGTGAGCCAGTTAAACCTCTTTTTATAAATTACCCAGTCTCAGTTTATAGCAATACAAGAATGGCCTAATACAGAAAATTGGGACTGGAATTGGGGCATTGCTACAAAGATACCTAAAAGTGTGGAAGTGACTTCAGAACTGCCTGCCTAACAGGCAGCAGTTAGAAGAGTTTGGAAGGCTGAGAAGAAGACAGGAAGATGAGAGAAAGTTTGGAATTTCTAACAGATTGGTTAAATGACCAAATGATCAGCAAATTTGTGACCAAAATGCTGATAGTGATATGGACAAGGAAGTCCAGGCTAAGGAGGTCTCAGATGGAAATGAGAAACTTATTGGGAACTAGAACAAAGGTCAAGTATGTTATGCCTTAGCAGAGACCTTGGCTGCATTTGGTTCATGTCCTAGGGATCTGTGGAAGTCTTACCTAAAGAAAGATGATTTAGGGAATCTGGTAGAGGAAACCTCTAAGCAGCAAAGTGTTCAAGAAGTAGCCTGGTTGCTTCTAACAACCTGCACTCAAATGCATAAGCAAAGAAATGACTTAAAGTTGCAACACATATTTAAATAGGAAGCAGAGTGCAAAAGCTTGATAAATTTGTAGCCTAGCCATGTGGCAGAGAAATAAAAGGCTTTTTCAGGAGAAAAAGCTTTTTCAGGATTCAAGGAGGCTGTGAAGCAACCACTTGCTAGAAATATGTGCACAACTAAAATAAAAGTCAGGCTAGGCACGATGGCTCACACCTGTAATCTCAGTACTTTGGGAGGCCAAGGCAGGTGGATTACCTGAGGTCAGGAGTTCGAGACCAGGCTGGTTAACATGGCGAAACCTCATCTCCACTAAAACTACAAAAAAATTAGCTGGGCATGGTGGCATGTGACTGTAATCCCAGCTACTTGGGAGGCTGAGGCAGGTTGAACCTTGAACCCAGGAGGCAGAGGTTGCAGTGAGCTGAGATCATGCAACTACACTCCAGCTTGGGCGACAGAGCAAGACTCCATCTCAAAAAACAAACAAACAAGTTATAATATCCAAGAATTATATAATTATTCTTCCATATCCAAGAATTATTCCAAGAATTATTTCTCCATATCCAAGAAAATGGAGAAAAGGCCTCAAATGCATTTCAGAGACCTTCATGGTAGCCCCTCTTATGACAGGCCCAGAGGCCTATGAGAGAAGCATGATCTCATGGGACAGTACCAGGGCCTGGCTGCCCTGCATGTCCTTGGGACAGTTCTATCCACATTCCCACTGCTTTGGCTCCGGCCATGGCTCAAAGGACCCACATACAGCTTGAGCTGCCACTTTGGAGGATGCACGCCATAAGCCTTGACAGCTCTCACATGGTGTTAAGTCAGTGGGTGCACAGAGTACTAGCATGGTGGATTCTTGGCAGCTTCCACCTAGATTTCAGAGGATGTACGGAAAAGCCTGGGTATCCAGGCAGAAGCCTGCTGCAAGGGCAAATCCCTTACAAGAGAACTTCTACTAGGGCAGTGCAGAGAATAAATGTGGGGTGGGAGGTCCCACACAGAGTCCTCACTTGGGACACTGCCTAGTAGAGCGGTGAGAAGAGAGCCACCGTCCTCTAGACCCAAACATAGTATATTTACCAACTGCAGCCTATGAGAGCAGCCTCAGGGGATGTACCCTGCAAAGCCAGAGGGGTGGAGCTGCCAAAGGTCTTGGCAGCCCACCCTTTGCATCAGTGTGCCCAGGATATGGACATAGAATCAAAGATTACTTTGGAGCTTTGACATTTACTGACTGCCCTGAAGGGTTTTTTGTTTTGTTTTGTTTTTTGTTTTTTTTGAGACAGAGTCTCGCTCTGTCGCCCAGGCTGGAGCGCAGTGGCTGGATCTCAGCTCACTGCAAGTTCTGCCTCCCAGGTTTACGCCATTCTCCTGCCTCAGCCTCCTGAGTAGCTGGGACTACAGGCACCCATCACCTCGCCCGGCTAGTTTTTTGTATTTTTAGTAGAGACGGGGTTTCACCGTGTTAGCCAGGATGGTCTCGATCTCCTGACCTCGTGATCCGCCCATCTCGGCCTCCCAAAGTGCTGGGATTACAGGCTTGAGCCACCGCGCCCGGCCGCCCTGAAGGATTTTGAACTTGTGTTGGGCCTACTGACCCTTTGTTTTGAAACAGGGATGTTTACTCAATGCCTATACTCGCATTGTTTCTTAGCAGTAAATAACTTTTGATTTTACAGGCTCATAAATAGAAGAGATTTGCCTTGTCTCAGGTGAGACTTTGGACTTCTGAGGTAATGCTGGAATGAGTTAAGACTTTGGAGAATTATTGGGAAGGTATGATTGTATCTTGCAATGTGAGAAGGATATGAGATGTGCGAGAGGTCAGGGGAAGAATGATATAGTTTGGGTATTTGTCCCCACCTGAAACTCATGCTGAATTGTAATCCATAAATGCTGGAGGTGGGGCCTGGTGGGAAGTATTTTAATCACGGGGGTGGGAATACTTCATGGCTTGGTGCTATCTTCTGAATGGTGCATCAGTTCTCGTGAGACCTCGTAATTTAAAAGTATGTGGCTTGTTCACAATAGCAAAGACATGGAGTTAACCTAAATGCCCATCAATGATGGACTGGAAAAAGAAAAGGTGATATGTATGTGTGTGTATATATATATACACACACACACACACCATGGAATACTATGCGGCCATAAAAAGGAGTAAGATCATGTCCTCTGAAGGGACATGGATGGAGTTGGAAGCCATTATCCTCAGCAAACTAATGCAGGAACAGAAAACCAAATACTGCATGTTCTCACTTATAAGTGAGAGCTGAATGATGAGAACATATGGACACAGGGTGGGAAATAATACACAGTGGGGTCTACTGAAGAGTGGAGGGTGGGAGGAGGGAGAACATCAGGAAGAATAGCTAATGGATGCTGGGCTTAATAACTGGATAATGGAATGATCTGTGTAGTAAACCACCATGGCACACGTTTACTTATGTAATAAACCTTCACACCCTGCACGTGTATCCCTGAACTTAAAAGTCAAAGAAGAAAAAAAGTGTGTAGCACCTTCCCCTCACTCTCTCTCCCTTGCTCCTGCTTTCAACATGTGACGTGCCTATTTCCCCTTTGCCTTCTGCCATGATTGAAAGCTCCCTAAGGCTTCACCAAAAACCTAGCAGATGATGGCACCGTGCTTCCTGTAAGCCTACCCATGAGCCAATTAAACCATTTTTTTTTTTTTTTTTTTTGAGACATCCGTCTCCTAGGCTGGAGTACAGTGGTGCAATCTCAGCTCACTGCAATCTCTGTCCTCCTGGGGTTCAAGTAATTCTCCTGCCTTGGCCTCCAGAGTAACTGAGATTACAGGCACCCACCACCACGCCAGGCTAATTTTTTTTTTCTTTTTTTTGAGACAGAGTCTCGCTCTGTCGCCCAGGCTGGAGTGCAGTGGCATGGTCCCGGCTCACTGCAAGCTCCACCTCCCAGTTTCACGCCATTCTCCTGTCTCAGCCTCCTGAGTAGCTGGGACTACAGGTGCCTGCCACCATGCCCGGCTAATTTTTTGTATTTTTAGTAGAGACGGGGTTTCACCATGTTAGCCAGGGTGGTCTCGATTTCCTAACCTCATGATCCACCCGCCTCAGCCTCCCAAAGTGCTGGGATTACAGGTGTGACCCACCGTGCCTGGCCAAGCCTGGCTAATTTTTGTATTTTAAGTAAAGACAGGGTTTCACCATGTTGGCCAGGCTGGTCTTGAACTTCTGACCTTAAGTGATCTGCCCACCTTCACCTCCCAAATTGTTGGGATTACAGGTGTGAGCCACTGCACCCAGCCTAAATCTCTTTTCTTTATAAATTACCCAGTCTCAGGTATTTCTTTATGTCAATGCATGAATGGCCTAATTACATGTGCCAGTTACATGTATTTTAATCATCTTCTCTCTGTTGTAGTTATCATTTTCATTATAGTGTCTTTTGATAAATGAAGTTTCTTATTTTAATTTCATTGGCTTTTTCCAACTGTTTTTATGGTTCATGCTTTTTATATCTTGTTTTAAAACCCTTCCCTACTCTAAAGTCATAAGGGTTTTTCCCTATATTATATTCTAAGAGTTTTATAGTTGGACTCTCACATTTAATCTACCTGGAGTATATTGTTGGGTCTGCAGTAGGGGTCTAATTTTTTTTTCCAAACAGATAACTGTCCCAGTACCATTTACTGATAAAAATTCCTCTTCCCCACTGACACACAATGCTAGCCCTGGCCCAATCCAATTTCCACACACATAAGTCCAAATCTAAGGTTGCTTTCAGTTCTAAAATTTTATTCAACTGAAGGCACTAAAACTTCTTAAGATAGAACATCAATTAGTTGTAACTTAAAGAAATTTTTTTAAAGAAGAGACACCCAATGCCAAGAGAATCCTGACTTCAGAAATATAACAGCAAGAAAATACCACACAGAGTTCAAAGAACCTGGGCTCTCATTCCCATTCTAGAATTTGCTGAGTATTTAAGAGCAGACATTCTGCAGAAGGCTGTGACATTCTAAGTTGTCAAAAAAAAAAGTTACTCAAAAAAGGATAAAAAAGATCTACCTTTCTCCCATGTCTAAACATCACACTTACGGGAAAGTTTAGAAAACTACACTAAATAATATTTAAATGATCACAAACAGAGGTAAAACTTAAATAAATCATTCCAAATTTTAGTTTTATATCTAGTCTCATGAGGAATTTTTGCTCTAGCTTCTAGCATTATTTCTACTACAGTTTTGTGCTCAAAAGACACCTGTTAATGTAATACATAGTGGTTTTATGATCTGAGTACCATCTAATTAAAGACTCAGTAAAAGTGAAGAGCATTTTCAAAAACGAGCCTTTTTATAACTGAACACTGCTAAAATCCCACAAGGAAATTTGGCTCACTACATACTGGATAAAATTAAACTCAAGATTTTCAACTAATAAAATCATCTTTAATGTGGGCATACTTATTTTACATTATTAGTATTCTTTTGAATAGCCACAGAAGTACAAAATATAACTGAATAATTTTCAGTCAAGTATAGACACAACTCCAACTAAGCACCTTTATTAAAGCCAATTTACAAAACATTTTAAAATATAAATGCCCTTGATTAACACTGAGAAAAAATGTAAATGTTCAAAATATTCATGCATTAGTAAATATGACAGTTTTCTAATGACCTATTTTTGATATAAAAAAATTTAATGCCATGTCAATTTTGTTATAAGAAGGGTTTCTTCTCATCATTGAGTACATAAAGAGTGTAAAGAGAAAACCTGATATCTACTGAGTTGTCCACAATTCCACTGGTTAATTTGCTCACAAAATAAATGGACACCGTGGCACAGCAGACACTGGAGACTCAGAAGGGTGGTAGTGTGAGAGGTGGGACAGCCTTAAGAAATTACCTAATGGGTACAATGTATACTATTCAGGTAATGGTTACACTAAAAGCCCAGACTTCACCATTTCACAATATAACCATGTAACAAAACTGCACTGTACTCCCTAAATCTATATAAATAAAAAATAATTATTTCTATATATGTTAAGTTCCTAAAATGAATCACTCACCATTTACAAATATTATACTACTATAAATTTTTCAGATATCATTGGAGCAAAAGCAGAGGTAAAAAAAAAAAAGCTATAACAAGAGTTAACAGGTATTAATCAAGAGCTTGCCTTCATAACAGAGTGAAAAGTACTACTAGTTTATTGATTTGTTTTTCTATAACATCTGCATAGTTATCAGCAGGATTTGAATATTAACAACACAAACCAGAAAAGTCTATTCATCTACTGCAGGAGCTGATACTTTCTGGTTTAGTATAAAAAATAACTAGAAATCCACTCATTAAGGACTATTTAAATGATCTACTTAAAAAAAATTAAGTACTCGCTATAAAGTTCTTCTTTTTGTTAATATGAATTATAGAGCAGTAAATTTAAATCATGTAGAAAATCAGTGGTAAGTAATGGTTCCTTCACTTGAGAAGCCAAGGGTAATATTAGGCCAGAATTGCTATTTTGAAAAAAGTAAATCTAATAAACACGTTCTATTAGAAAAGGTAGGATAAGAATTTCAAGATCTCTCTATTCTTTCCTTTAATATACTTTAGTAACAACAACAAAAAACTTATTTTAAGCCATGGTAGTCCATTGGCAGGGTGTTAGAAATTGGGCAATAGAGACGAACATACTTTTGTAAAAATCTATCATGTTCCCACTCCTAGATATGCCATAGATAGTTCTCACCACAGCATTTACTCATGCATTCAGCAAATATTAATTAAATACCTACTATATCTTAGGCACTATGATAAACATTAGGGATACAAAGATTAGTCAGAGTTCCTATATTCAAGGACCTTGTGATCCAGTATGTCATCTCAGAAGAATAAGTTATCTAGAGAGGATACAGAGATGAATAACTAATGGTAAATAAAGTGGCTCCTACAGGAGTATTGACTCCAGATATTAACACTTTTTCAAGACACTAAGATAATGTAGAATGACGATGAGACATAAACCCTTTTACAGATTATTTATTCAAGGCTGTGATAAGGTGAATACACTGAATAATTTTTTATTCAAAAAACTTCCAAGTACTAAAATTTAAAAGATGCTTTCCAAATTTGGAAACAGTTAAACATAGGATAAAAAAGCAAGTACTATCTGTGTAAAAGAAGGAACTAATGCTATAACAGGCAGTTGTATATAAAATATGAAAATACAAATTGGTTTAAAAAGGTTATAATGAATTTAATTCCATGAAATTTTACCACCATACGATCTAGTCTAAAATAAATGGACCCTCATGCACATATTTCATTCTCTTACACAATAGACTCTGCAAAAGAAAAGGAATAATCACATTGTATATTCTTAGAAACTGGCTGTCACCGCATATCATCAGTGATTTTGCAGCAGGAAACTATAAAGCAAACAATTAAAATTCTAGCCCTCAACAAAAACTTTCAAATTAAAATCATTTTTCAAACCTCAAAGTTGAACAAGGTCTAAATTTCAGAACTATTCAACTCTACACACAGTGATAGAGAATATGTTAAAATATCCCTGTAACATTTAAGTTACTTTGGTCACTACCCCAGCTCAAAAAAACAACCATTACATAGTTATGGGCTTTCTTATTGGATATTATTTGGCGTATTCAATTTTAAACCAAATCGTAATGTACACACGAACTGGCAGTCATCTTTCATTAAAATTCTAATTATGTAAATGTGGCATCGTCCTATGAGAAAATATATAGTTTTACTCATAGTTTAGATCTTTATCTCCTAATTATTTTCTGGCAATGAGAAGGATATATTCTGACATTAATTCCCTATTCCCATAACCTTAGAAAATAGGCACCTCTGCTTGGGAACTGAAAGGGTAAGAGACAAAAGTTAAAATGAATCATTAATAACATATTTACCGGTTTGATTCGCAGCTGACCACCTGCCACCTCAAGAATGGCATGTCTTCTGGATACTCTCTTGTCTGTTATCTATACAGTAAAAAAATTAAAAGATTAAGAATAGCCACCTTCTTAAAAAGCAACAAAACAAAAAGCCAAACAAAACCCCTGGCAACGTTTCTGAAATCAGTAGACTAGCTATGAAATACATCATTCATTCAACAACTATATGTTGAAATGAATGTCCTCATTTAACAAATAATGAAACTCAGAGATTAAAAAAACCTGCCCAAAGTCATGGAAGAGTCAACAACAGAGCCTCAAGCCTAGAATCTAACGGATCTCAAAACCTTGCATGATAGTTTCCATTCATGACAGACATCTACTAGAGATTATTACCAAGAAAATTCAAAAATAGGAAAAGTACCTATATAATATGTACTTACCAGAAAACATTTCAAATACAAGAAACATATAGTATGTAACGATGATAAAGGTTTTCAAAGGAAGAGATCCCATGCTCAAGGATCTGGTAAGTGTAAAAGAGTCTGACTGTAGGCTTTGGGGTCAAAAAGACCCAGATCAGGCAGAACTGCATGCAAACTCTGGGGCCATTAGCAGCAGTTACGAGTTCAGGAAGGCAAGAAGCGGAATAGTGAAAAACATTGGCAGTAAGAAAGAAATCAGCATTTTTAAAAAATATCTATTTGCTTCCTGTTTTGAGCCAACAGTGTTCTGCTTATGCTCACAATAATTTCTGCATACCAAAGTTCAAAAATTGTTTGCAATTTATATGCTGACAGTGCCAATCAAAGCATTCCCTTTTCACTGTAAACACAATAGTTAAGATTGCCTTTTTTATTTATGGTTGATTGACAGATAATGAAAGCATGTTAAGCACCAATTTCACTAACACCATAACTACCACGACCCCATCTCTTGGTAACCTTGGTATTTAGCACTTGAATGCTGGCATTATCCGCATGAGGACCAAAATCATCAGTAAAAAATAGACGATGTCAACACATAAACTCAATTAAACCTATTAGTTCCACAAAAAATGTGAAACTGCCAGAAGTCAGTACTCATTTTTTTAACCAGATAGCAGTTCCACACTTAAGGCTGTGACATACAGACATTAATATCAAGCATCACAATGAGTATCACATGAATAAATTTTTCATAATCTATTGTTAGCCACAATGGCTATCCAAGAAGTACAAACTAGTATCTATTCTTTCAGAAAAAAAGAGGCTAAAAATTTAAAGATTCCTTTTTTTTTCCCAGAATGTACCTTAGCTAAAAACAACAGCAGTTATCTGATGACTCATTGCATCATTTGCACAGAACTTTCGCTTAAATGTTGTGATTCAACATAACATTGCCATAGCTATTATTCACACTTTACATAGAAATTCAAAGTCCAGAGAATTTAGGTAACTTGGGTAGGTCACTCTCCAAGTAGGCAGTACTCCAAAGCCACACTCTTTTTAATAAAAATAGGTAATAGGGAGGGTGCGGTGGCTGCAATCCCAGCACTTTGGTAGGCTGAAGCGGAAGGACCGCTTGAGCCCAGGAATTCAAGACTAGCCTGGGCAAAACAGTGAGACCCCCATCTCCACATAAAGTAAAAAATTAGTTGGACAGGGTGGCATGTGCCTATAGTCCCAGATATTAATACTTGGGAGGCTGAGGTAGGAAGACTGCTTGAACCCAGGAGGTCAAGGTTGTAGAGCCATGATCGGCACCACTGCACTCCAGCCTAGGGGAAAGGATGAGACCCTGTCTCAAAAAAAAAAAAAAAAAAAGTAATAAATGTGAGAACACATTTATACATGACTATACCTACATGCAATCATTCAAAAGTAATTTCAAAATATGCACATTATTCTGTGACTGAGAGTAAGCAGTTCCTATTTCTGACTTGGGTACCAAAATCTCATTGTTACTTCAATACTACAAACCAATTTTCTAACCAACAAAGTAATAAGCTATCAAATATAAAATTATGGCATATAAAGATGGTTCCTTTAACAGTCCACCATCTTTCTTTCCTCTTTCTTCTTTCCTCTTTTAAACTGTATTTTTTCAGGAAGCAATAAATGAACTTTTCCTATCTCTGTCTTTCTTTGAAGTAGGCATCACTGACACTACGAAGGTAAAAGACATTTTAAGTAATATAAAAGTATAATGTGACCTCTAGTGGACACATAACTCCACAACAGTGTAATTTCATTACAAGCTATGTGTCTTTATAGAATACAAAAAGAATGCTATCAACAGTCTTTGAAATTAACATCACTCATTTATAGTGTTCCTTTTAAAGTAAACCCCTAAATAGTGAATACGTGATAAAATAATCATTTGCATTTTCTCAATGGGAAGTGTAAAGGTTTAATAAATTATCATTAAAACATTTTAATTTCAGGATTGATATACGGAGAGGGGTGGGGAGCAAGTGACAAACATATTATCCTAAAGATCTGAATATCTGCTTTAACAGCCTATCACTGCTCCTTATATAGAGTGAATATCCAACACATTTTTATTATTTATTAATATATCAACTGTAATAACAATCAATTATCAGAGCAAAGCACCGTTCTAGACTTGTCATGTATCATCTTTTTCAGTCTTCACAAAACCTGTGAAGAAGATACTATTATTATACTTCGCTTCATAGGTGAGAAAATGGAAGTACAGAGAGTTTAAGTAACTACTCAGTTACACAACCAATAAGTAGTAGGGCCAGGATCTGAACCTAAGGAATCAGATTCCAGAACCATTCATGCTCTAAATGTTGTATCTCATCCTTCAATATCATTACATGAAACCTGAAGCAAAACCTCAGTTTTTAAGATGATTTACCCAGTTTAACTGTCAAACTAGAACATAGTAAAGAAATGAAAATAAGGCAGAAATGGCTATCTAATAATCAAATAGACATTCAGAAGAGATTCAGATCCTAAATAAAGCTCCAAGAGGACCTCAGACTTTCATTTGGTCCTGCTTATCTAATGGTATACCTAAGTCTAACAAGATATGTCATCCAAATTCTTAATTCTCTATTCGTCAAGTGGATAGGATTTAGTAGACAGCATACTGACAATAGGAGAAAATGACTGATGTTAGTCTGCAAGTGGAAAGAGAAAGGCTACTAAAAAGCAAAGAAACCCAAGGACTCAAAAAGAATACACTGGTTAGAGGCCATTTAGGGTAGGACAAATGGCATAAATTACTTCAAAATATACTGAAGGCTTGCCCAAGTTTACTTACTGATTACTAGAGTCACCAAGTTTAAATTAAAACTTCAACTGAAAGTCAGACATTTCACATCTTATAAAGCCATAAAAATAGTTAAATTGAGGAATTCCAATTTTTATAGAATCATTATAGTCACCTAAATTCTAATCACAACACACATTCTTCAAAGAAATCAACAAATAGAGCAAATAAAACTACCCATATCTCATCCCATATCTAATGCAAAACTAGGAGATGGAGATTACTAAAAACTTTAACTTACATGTAAGAGAGATGAGAAATGCCAATTTCAGAAGATCAAGCCCCAGAACCTATGCTGGAGCAGAGAAAATCAGGTGGCAAATGACAGAAAAAGAGGAGAGAGGGCCGGGCGCGGTGGCTCAAGCCTGTAATCCCAGCACTTTGGGAGGCCGAGACGGGTGGATCACGAGGTCAGGAGATCGAGACCATCCTGGCTAACACGGTGAAACCCAGTCTCTACTTAAAAATACAAAAAACTAGCCAGGCGAGGTGGCGGGCGCCTGTAGTCCCAGCTACTTGGGAGGCTGAGGCAGGAGAATGGTGTAAACCTGGGAGGCGGAGCTTGCAGTGAGCCGAGATTGTGGCCACTGCACTCCAGCCTGGGCGACAGAGCGAGACTCTGTCTCAAAAAAAAAAAAAAAAAGAGGAGAGAGGGAGTGGGAATCTAGGGGTGCTGAAGCACAGGTATCACTCTCAGAAAAATTAAGTCACACTTTTAGTGGGAAATACTAAAAACATATTTCAGATCCAACATTACAGAGGCCAAGCTAATAGAGAATCCAAAAGAGGGGCATAAAAATATGTCGAACCAGGTATAGCAAGCGCAGTAAAGGCACCACTTCTCAGAAAGAAGAAGGATACTTGGAAGAAAAAAATAAATCCAATAGTATAGATTTTGGCTTCAAAATACCATTCCCCACTAAAAGAAACCAGAGCTCTTTTGAGAAATGTCATATTCCAGGTCTGAGGCACAAAAAGTATAATGTGGACCTAGGATATCTTCTTGTGCCAGAGGACAAAGAAATGCTCAAAAATTGATGGGTGCATGTCAGAAGGACAGAGAAACCAGTGCGAAAAAACTCTCACTGACCAAATTTAGAATGATTTGAGCACCAAAATAGTGATAATACTGGAATACAGCAAGCAAATTGAATCGCAAAATAATCCATGATTCCGTACCAATCCACATAAAGTAAAAAATTAGTTGGACAGGGTGGCATGTGCCTATAGTCCCAAATATTAATACTTAGGAGACTGAGGTAGGAAGACTGCTTGAGCCCAGGAGGTCAAGGTTGCCGTGAGCCATGATCACGCCACTGCACTCCAGCCTGGGGGAAAGGGTGAGACTCTGTCTCAAAAAAAGAAAAAAAAAGATAATAAAAAAGATTCCATATGAATCATGGATTATTTTTTGATTCAATGTGCTATATTCGAGTATTATCAGAGGGTAAGGCTGGGAGAGATGCTTTTCTTTATAAAAGAATGCCAGCTAAAGTAGAAAAAATGGTAGAACCAAAAAAATCGCTATTTTTTAACTATCAATGTAAAAATTAAGTTAGGAAAGGATAAAAGGATGTTTATTTCCTAACAATTAAAAGGTTTGTTGGGAAAAAATACTCATGAAGTCTCAGTATCACTCCACAGATTACTGACAAAGGAAATGGCAGATTAACTGTGAAATCTGGCAGATACCACCTTATCAAGGTGAGTACACTTACCACATCACCACAACAGGACAAACTGATAGATGCGCTTCCTAATGCGGTACTCTGAATAAACATCACCTACTTAATATTTTCACCAAAAATGTTTAATGTGAATCAAATTATGTGCAAACAATCAAACAAAAATTGTGGGACACTCTAGGAATAATTGGCCTGGAACCACGGAAGCACTGATGTCATTAAAGACAAAAGGCAAGAAAACCATTCTAGATTAAATACAAAAAAATTTAACTGGATCATGATTTTTTAAAAAAAAATGCAAAAAGTACATTATTGAAAACGATGTACAAAACTGAGTATGGAACATTAAAATTTATGGCACAGTTACACATTTCTAGAATATAATAACAGAATATAGCTATATAGAAATGTCCTCATTCTTAGGTGACACATGTTGACATATTTAGTGATGAACTGCCATAATGCATGTATGTACTTTCAACTGTGTTCAGGAGAAAGAAAAAAATGTGCACGCGCGCACACACACACACACACGCACATTACAGAAGAAAAATCAATGCCTTATTTGATTAAATTGCTATTTGTCAAATTTCTGTTACTTGTAGTCAAAAGCAACTATGATTAATACACATTCCTCTAACCATTGTTATATTTATTTTTTTTTAGAGATGGGACTTTCCCATTTTGGCCAGGCTGGTCTCAAACTCCTGGCTCCAAATGATCTGCCCACCTGGGCCTCTCAAGGTGCTGGAATTACAGGCATGAGTCACTGTGCCTGGTCTTAAACTGCCTTCTTTTTATTTTTTTTTTTTCAGACTAAGCTTCACTCTGTTGCCCAGGTTGGAGTGCAATGGCACAGTCTAAGCTCACTGTAAACTCCGCCTCCCCAGTTCAAGCGATTCTCCTGCCTCAGTCTCCCAGGTAGCTGGGATTACATGCATGCACCACCATGCCTGGCAAATTTTTTTTTTACATTTAGTAGAGACAGGGTTTCAACATGTTGGTCAGGCTGGTCTCGAACTCCTGACCTTGAATGATCCACCCACCTCGGCCTCCCAAAGTGCTGGGATTACAGGTGTGAGCCACCGTGCCCAGCCCTAAACTGAATTCTTAATATTGTTTCTTGAATGTGAACAGGTCTGTCTATTCTTACATCACTTTTGTAGTGATACCATGAGGATCCTTTATATTTGACTTTCTGGTTTTAAATATCAATAGAATACTTCATCCACTATAATATACATACAGGTCCCTTCTCTAGTTTTAAGATACGAAGATTATACCAGAAGAAAAGATAAACACATGAAAACATAAAAGAACTGTTTATGATCTGTTTGTTACCAAATATGTATTTTTGGTATTTATTGAAGTCAAACAAAATGGAAATTATCTTATGATGTGACGAGCAGAAATACTTAGCTATTTTGAATCAAAGTCTGTGATCTCTTTGTTTGACTGCAATTCTCAAAATTCTAAAAACTAAAGAAACAACCCTGAATACGGTAAAAGCAGAAAAGCTACTGGATCTTGAAATAGAATAGGGTGGTACCTTTCATTTCATCTTTTGTCTATATACAATATAGACAACACAAGTTAATTTTTTGTAAAATGCTTTTCTAGACAAGTTTCTGAACATCATAGACAGTTATAATATATCACATTAATTCAATGTTCTCATGTAACTTGGTTCCTGTAAATATAAGAACAGAAAATAGTTCGTTTTACAGTATAAACTATATTACAAATTGTTTTTTAGTATAAACTATATTACACAGGATATTATTATAGTACAAATATAGTACACAGGATGTATATTATAGTAAAAATTGTTTTTCAGTATAAACTATATTACACAGGAAAGGTTAAGATAATTATATGATACTTTATACTTTAATTTTATAAAAATTATCTTGTATGAATAAAATCAGAAAGATGGCTGACTAGAGGTGCCCGATGCATGCCCTTGCCCCCCAAAAAGGGACCCAAACACAGAATTAACAACTACAATTCAACTGGAGTGTCTGAGGGAGAGCGCTGAAGTGCAGCAAGGGAGTGGCAAGATCCCTGTGGAGCACAAAAGCAGGATGAAAAGAGGTGCAACGCACCCTGCCTCTGCTGTCCCATCTCCCCAGTGAGACTGGCTGGGAGCCAGGAGGGACTTCTTACAGGGTAATGGTAAGCACAGGGCCCCAACCACAGAAACTTGCAGTCCTTACTGCAGGAGAATCCCACAGTCCTTACAAGCCTTGAGCTGTTTGGAGAGCTACCTGGAATTTACAAAGCTACATTACTCCACAGTAGGAGCTCGTGTTATGCACTCCCCACCCTTGCATAACCTAAGCTGCTACAGCATAGCACCTTCTTGAAACCAGAGCCACTGCTGGAGGGTGTCCTGCTCTGGGGGCCAGTAGCCACTGTGTCTCTCTAGCTTTTAGGCTCTACCATTATTCCATAAAGACCACATGAAGGACTGCAATGCAATGACTCCAGTTACTGAGCGCCTGGGTCCAGGGACAGTCATGACTCTGGTACTGCATAATGGGGAAGCCAAGCCCAGGCTGGCCAAACCACCGCATGCCTGTGCCCCCAGCTGCAGAAACAGCATAGCAGCCCACTCCTGGTACGCCCTTCCCCAAGCTAGCCAAACCATTGTGAGCTCACATCCCAGCCAGAGAAACAGCAGTCCACCCCCAGGGGGCATGCCACCAAACTGGCCTAATCATTGTGTGTCCATACCCCCAACTGAGGACACAGTCTGGTGGAACCACCCTAGGCGGACATACTCCACAAACCAGCCAAACTGCCCCACCCCTGCAGCCCTAGCTGGATAAACAGCCTGGTGGCTCTTTCCTCAGTAAGCCAGACCCTGAGCAGCCAAACCACAACATGTCTGCACCCTAAGTCAGATAAACAGCCCAGAGAGCCAGTCCCTGAGCTGACCAACCAGCTGCACACCAGCACCCACAGCCTGAGAAGTAGCCTAGTAGACCTGCCCTCAGTGACCCAATCTCCAAGCCAGCTGACTATGTGTACATGCATACCCCTGGCCCAACAACCAGCCTGGCGAGCCCATCTCTGGCAAAGTCATACCACCACCACCACCGCATACTTCCACAGCCTAGGCCATTGAGGAACTTGCAAACGTTACTAATATGGGTTACAGCTGAGGAAAGTGCACAAAGACCATACTACTGTGCTCACTCAGAACCGAAACCAATTCACTCTACCCATCAGACACCATAAGACCCATCTAAAGAAACAGGTCTTTCCCTGTGAAAGCTACTCCAACAAATTAGAAGAGGCAACTATTCTACCAGATGAGCAGATATCAATATAGGGACACGAGAAACATGAAAAAAAACATGACACCTTCAAAGGAACACATTAATTCTCCAATAGCAGACTCCACAAAAAAAAAGAAATTTATAAAATGTCAGAAAAAGAATTCAAAATAACCTTAAGAAAGTCAACGAGATAGAAGACAATGCAGATAACCCAATAATTCATTATCTAAATGAGAAAGTCAACAGAGAGAAACATCACAAAAAAGAACCAAACAGAAATCTTACAGCTGAGGAATTCAGAGAATAAGAAAAAATAAAATCAAGCCTTCACCAGACTGTATCAAGCAGAAGAACTTCTGAATTTAAAGACTAAGTCTTCTGAAATAACCCAAACCAAAGAAAAAAGTATTTAAAAGAATGAAGAAAACCGATTGAATTTATGGGACACCATTAAGCGAACAAATATTCACATTATGAGAATTCCAGGAAAAGAAAATATGGAAAAGGCATAGAAAACCTACTTAATGAAATAATAGCTGAAAACCTCCCAAGTCTTGAGAGACAGAAGGACATCCAGATGCAGGAAGCACAGAAGTTCTCAAATAAATTCAGTCCAAAAAGGTCCTCTCCAAGGCACTTATAGTCAAATTTTCAAAAGTCAAAGACAACGAGAAAATTCCACAAACAACAAGAAAAAATCATCAAGTCACATAAAAGGGAATGCCCATTAGACTAACAGCAGATTTCTCAGCAGAAACTTTAACAGGCTGAGAAAGTGGGATGATATATTTAGTGCTGAAAGGGAAAAAAAAAAAACACAAACTGCCAGCCAGGATGTAGGATACCCAGTAAAGCTATCCTTTAGAAATGAAGTTTTCCCAAACAAGCAAAATAAAGGGAATTCCATCACCACTCAACAAGCCCTACAAGAAATACTTAAAGGAGTTACTACACGGCTTCACGCTGAATTCTACCAAATTTTTAAAAAAGACTAACACCAATTCTTCTCAATCTATTCCAAAAAATTAAAGGGAAAGGAACTATTACAAGTTCATTACATAATGCCAGTATTACCCTGAAACCAAAACCAGACAAGGACACACAAACACACAAAAAAAGAAAATTACAAGCCAACATCCCTGATGAACATATAGATTCAAAAATCCTCAAAAAATACTAGCAAACTGAATCCAAGAACACATTAAAAAGATTATACAGCATGATCAAGTGAAATTTATCCCAGGGATGCAATGATGGTTCAAACATACACAAATCAATAAATGTGATATATCACAGCAACAGAATTAAGGACAAAAACCATATGATCTCAAGAGATTCAGAAAAAGTATTTGATATAATTCAACACCCCTTCATGATAAACACTCAACAAATCAGGTACAGAAGAAACATACCTCAACACAATAAAGGGTATATATGACAAACCCACAGCTAACATCATACGGAAAAGGGAAAAGATGAAACCTTTTCTTCTAAGAAATGGAACAAGCTAAGGATGACCCACTATTACCACTCTTATTAAATATAGTACTATTAGTCCTAGCCAGAGCAATTAGGTAAGAAAAAAAAAATCAGCCGGGCATGGTGGCTCACACCTGTAATCCCAGCACTTTGGGAGGCCAAGGCGGGTGAATCACAAGGTCAGGAGTTCAAGACCAGCCTGGTCAAGATGGTGAAACCCCATCTCTACTAAAAATACAAAAATTAGCTGGGCATGGTGGTGGGTGCCTGTAATCCCAGCTACTCGGGAGGCTGAGGCAGAGAATTGCTTGAACCCGGGAGATGGAGGTTGCAGTGAGCCAAGATCATGCCACTGCACTCCAGCACTCTATCTCAAAAAAAAAAAAAAGAAAAGAAAAAGAAAACAAAAAAAGAGCATCTAAATGGAAAGGAGGAAGCTGAATTGTCCCTGCTTGTAGATAACGTGATCTCACAACTAGAAAAACCTACAGACTCCACCAAAAGAACTCTTAAAACTGATAAACAAATTCAATAAACTTATAGGATACTTTAACTTAAAACAATATGGGGCTTAGGGGAACCAACCTTGACTCCCTCAAAACTTAACTACCAATAGCCTACTGTTGACTGGAAGCCTTAATCAATTATAAATAATTGCTTAACAGATATTTTGCATGTTATATGTATTTTACAGTGTATTCTTATAATAAAGTAAGCTAGAGAAAAGAGAATGTTTTAAGAAAATCATAAGGAAGAGAAAATATATGTACTATTCATTAAGTGGAAGTGGGTCATCATACAGGTCTTCATCTTCATTGTCTTCACCTAGAGTAGGCTGAGGAGGAGGAATAGGAGGAGCTGCTCATGCTGTCTCAGAGTGGCAAAGGTGTAAAAGGTAAA
>NW_012115599.1:5484498-5546726 GCF_000951035.1 Colobus angolensis palliatus
AAAAAAAAAAAAAGTTTTTATACATTTCCAATCCTATTCTACCATTTGTTTAGTTTCAGGGTCTGTATCATAGAAAGGTCCATGTTGTAAAAGAAAAGCAGTGTTGAATAAACATAACCCTTCTGTCAGAGTGTTTAGTGTCGGTTTGTTTACTGGCACTGATGCCTTTACTACATCGTCTTCCTCATTTCTGGCACTGGTTCAGAAGCATTTGTCTCCATCAAGTTGTCTTCTGTTAATTAGTGTTTATTAGCTCTTGAATTTCTCCAATATCTATACCTTGAAATCCTTCACCCCCGACTTTTTAGCCATATCCACAATCTCTTTCATAATTTATTTGATTGGCTTTGTCGTAAACCCTGTGAAGTCATGCACATCACCTGGACAGTTTTCTTCAGCAAGAATTCACTGCTTCAGGCTTGATGGCTTTCATGACTTTTTCTGTAACAACAATGGTTATCTTCAATGGTGTAATCCTTCCAGACTCGTGATGTTCTCTCTAGGGAGGTTCTCTTCCATAACCCTGACAATCTTTTCCATAGAGTACTGTGTATAATGAGCCTTAAAAGCCCTTATGACTCCCTCATCTAGTGGCTGAATTAGAGATGCTGTGTTTGGGGAAAAATAGACCACTTCAGCACCTTCGTTACTGAACTCATGGGGCTCTGGGTGGCCAGAGGCATTGTTCAAAAGAATTCTAAAAGGCAGTCTCTTACTGGCAAGGTACTTCCTGACTTCAAAGACAAAGCATTGATAGAACCAATTCAGAAAAAGGATTTTCATGCCTAGACTTTCTCTTTGTACAACCAAAAGAATGGCAGCTGGTGGTTATCTTTTCCCTCCAAGGCTCAGGGGTTAGCACCTTTGTAGATAAGGGCAGTACTAATCATAAACCCAACTGCATTAGCACAAAACAGTAGAACTGCCTATCCTTTCCTGCCTTAAATCCCAGTGCTCACTTCCTTACTCATAACTGTCCTTTGTGGCATTTCTTTTTTTTTCCCCCAGAGTAGGGCACTTTGATTCACATTAAAAAACCTGTTCAGACAGACATCCTTTCTCCTCAGTGATTATCTTAATGACATCTGGGAATACATCTGCTGCTGCCTGGGCAGCAGAAACTGCATTTTCTGTTACCTTGACATTTTAAAAGCCAAACATCTTTTTAAAATTATTAAACCATTCTTTGCTGGCACTAAATTCTCCAGCTTTAGATCTTTTCCCTCCTTTTGCTTTAAGTTGTCATATAATGACTTTGCTTTTTCTTGAATCATATTAGAGTCTATAGGTATGTTTTTCTTATAGCAAGCCTGTATCCACATAAAAATTGCATTTTCAGTACAAGATTAAAAGGTGTTTTACAAAAAGTGCAAGGTTTTCCCACCTGCTGGCATAGCTGCAGTGAAAGCTTCATGAATTTCCTTTTCTTTTTTTTACAATCATCCATATGCTGTATTTGTTTATTTTGAAATGGCAGGCAACACAGCTGCAGACCTTAATCTATTGTATGTATCAAGGAATTCAACTTCTTATAATTTTTCTCTGCTTTTTTTTTTTTCTGCCATTATTTTTCTCTGCTTTTTGGGAGAACTTCCAGCATCAGTAGTGGTATTTCATATAGGTCCCATGGTCCCATGGTGTGTTAATCAAGGTTTACGATATTGCAGCAAACACAACAGAAAAATACAAGACTCATGAGAGATCCCCCCCCTTTTTTTTCTAAAGACATTGATATAGTATAGTTTGGCTGTGTCCCCACCCAAATCACACCATGTACTGTAATAATCCCACATGTCAAGGGTAGGACCAGGTGGAGATAACTGAATCAGGGGGTAGTTTCTCCCATACTGTTCTCAGGGTAGTAAATAAGTCTCACCCCTGCACAAGCTCTCTTGCCTGATGCCATGTAAGACGTTTGACTTTGCTCCCCATTCGCCTTCCGCCAAGATTATGAGGCCTCCTCAGCCATATGGAACTGTGAGTCAATTAAGCTTCTTTCTTTTACAAATTACCCAGTTTTGGGTATGTCTTTATTAGCAGTGTGAGAACAGACTAATACAGACAAGGTCTCACTCTGTCACTCAGGCTGGAGTATAATGGTGCAATCATGGCTCACTGCTGCCTCAATCTCGCAGGCTCAAGTGAGGTTCCCATCTCAGCCTCCAAGTAGCTGGGATTACAGGCATGCACCACCATGCTCAGCTAATTTTTGTTTTTAATTTACTTTTTGTAGAGATGGAATCCCATTATGTTGTCCAGGCTGATCTTGAACTCCAGGCTCAAGCAGTCCTTTGGGAATCCTTCAGCCTCCCAAAGTGCTAGGATTACAGGCATGAACCACCACACCCAGCTGAGATCTATTTTTATTATGATACACAATTTACTGGAGAGTTGAACTGCTTATGCTGAGATGATTCACATCACATGTTGTTGTAAGCAGATACCTGCAACAGTAAAGCTCACCAAAACAGCAACAAGAAGTGGTTAGAAATTATTACAGAAGTACAGTATGTACTACAGTGAATTTTATGCTTTACATTTGTCTACATTTCTCTCAACTGCAAATGGCACTATATACACTCTGTGTTTGTATGTGTATGTTTTGATAAATTTTACCTTTTTACAATAGATTTGAATATATTTTATGGTAGTAAATGATAAGCTAGACTACTACCTACATATATTTCATTTATTCATTACATATCTTCTTAATTTTTCAATGTTTTTTAAATACAGTTTGTGAGTTTTTTCAAATTGCCACAAATCTCCAAAAACTTTTCCAATATATGTGTTGAATCTGCATAGAAGTGGACCTATGCAGTTCAAAACCCATGTTGTTCAGGGTTAACTGTATTCACAAAATTGTGCAACCATCACTTCTATTTCCAGGATGTATTCATCACTCCAAAAGGAAACCTCATACCCATTAGGACTTTGGGTTTTAAGTGTGACAGTAAGCCACTGGAAGGTTGCACTGAAAATACTATTTAGAATATTAATAACAAAATTTATGTTATAATATTAGTGAAAAACCATTGGTAACTATTGTACAATACATATACTGAGTAAAATATATATACCTATGTACACAGATTCAATATATGAAAGAAGTACATTGAATGTTTACAGTGTTTATCTCTTGGTAATTGACTTCGAAGTGCTTATTTTGTCTTCCTGCTTACTTGATTTTGGTGAAATTCCTACTTTTCTTTTTCTTTTTTTAGTCTCACTCTGCTGCCCAGGCTGGAGTGTAATGGCGCAATCTCAGCTCACTGCAACCTCTGCCTCCCAGGTTCAAACGATTTTCCTGCCTCCCCCTCCCAAGTAGCTGGGATTACAGGTGTGCACCACCACACCCAGCTAATCTCTGTATTTTTAGTAGAGATGGGCTTTCATCATGCTGATCAGGCTGGTCTCAAACTCCTGACCTCAGGTGATCCGCCCGCCTCGGCCTCCCAAAGTGCTGGGATTACAGACGAAAGTCCTACATTTTCTACACTGACTATATAATCTTGCAAAATTGGGGAAGAGCATAATACATAAAAAAAAATTACTTTACACAATACTTCACAATTTACAGTACTTTCCCAAAAGATTATCTAGTTTGCTGTATCAACAACAGACAAAAAAAGACAAATTCAAATTTTCATGGTAGAGAAAAACAGAAAGTCATCTAGTATAGGATTTGAGCCAGTATTATGGTGAAATGCACAAACCTAAAAAAAAAAAAAAAAAGCATATATATATATAAAGACTCAAACTGAATCCAGACTGGTTACTATAAAGAAGTCTACAAATCATAAAATTTTCTTATCTAGCGATCTTCCCAGTGCCAAGTCCAGCACGCATTCCAGAGCTCAGTCATCTATACTGAGACTCTGCCATAATATTTGATGAGAGGTCAGTCTTATTCCTCAATAGAGCAAAAGTAGTTGATACAAGATGTTTAACATTATTGCATCTGGAATGTACCAAAGTCCAACTTCTGATGTTAAAAGGGGGCAAGTATGAAGAAATAGACTTGATTTTGCCCAGAGACTCTCCATACACACTTCAATTCAGAAATCAAGTTCTCTTTAAAAGGTTAATATACTTGATGTGAAATGTTCTTTGGAACTTGTGAATATGCTTTCCCATAAGAATAATGGTATAAATGGTAGGTTATCAGGCAACCTCACAAACACCTGTCTAATTCACAATACTGATTAATATGGATCATTTAGATTTTAAAAAGTAAATCCAATGCTTTTTGAGCTCGAATTCAAGGCTGCTGAATTGTTAGCCAATATGACAAAATTGTGTTGACTATCAAGATGTCACTGAAATTTCAACTCATCCTACCTGTTTGGCTTGCAATGCTGCTTACACAGTGAATGCTGCACAAGTGTGAGAACATCATCCTCATCATTAATAGATGATGACAGAGGCAACGCAGTAAATAAAGACATAAAGAGAGCTTAAGAAGATAAAAGTGGGTTTAAAGCACCACTTGGGACTTTGGAAAATTAATGTGTCTAAGTAGTTATTTTGCTTATTCAGTTCGGTTCAGCAGACATTTCTTAAAGACCCATTCTGTGCCAAGTACTCTACTTAGTGTGTCTAGAAGTGGTTTTTAACTCTGGCTTTGCAGTAGAATCATCTTCAGAGCTTTTAAAAATACAGCTACCCACCTGGGAGCGGAGGCTCACGCATGTAATCTTAGCACTTTGGGAGGCTGAGGTGGGGAGATCACCTAAGGTCAGGAGTTCGAGACCAGCCTGATCAACATGGAGAAACCCTGTCTTTACTAAAAATATAAAATCAGCCGGACATGGTGGCACATGCCTGTAATCCCAGCTACTTGGGAGGCTGAGGCAGGAGAATCTCATGAACCCAGAAGGCAGAGGTTGTGCTGAGCCAAGATCACACCATTGAACTCCAGCATGGGCAACGAGAAAAAAACTCCATCTCAAAAAAATACATATACCCAGACACTACCTACAGAATCAAATTACCAAAGAAAGGAACTCACACAAAAATATGAAGACATGTGAGAAGATAGCATATTCATGATAAGTAGTAAATGGGGGATGAAAATTTGAAGGCATTAATTCAGGGGAAGATATATTTAATTGAAAAATATAGTCTGTCCCTATTGCCTGGCAGAACCACTAAAATCCTCAGAATCTCCCCAGTGATGTCTTTTTGTATACTAATGAGTTAGGTGACAGCTAGCAGCCCCTAGATAGCTTCAGAGTGGGAGCCAGTCACTGGAAAGACCAAGGTATGATTAGAGAATTGGGACTTTCAGCCCCAAGTCCCAGCCTCCTCTAGGGAGATGAGAGGTGCTGAAGGGTTAGCTGATCACTAATGGCCAATGGTTTAATCAATCAAGACTAAATAATGATGACTCCATAAAAACCCAAAGGGGACAGGGTTAGGAAAGCTTCCAAACAGGTGAACATGTAGAGGTTTCTGGAGGGTGACACACTTGTTGAGGGCATGGAAGCTCAGTACCCCTTTCCATAGCTTACCCTACACATCTCCTCATCTGTATCGTTTGTCATATCCTTTATAACAAACCAGTTCTAGGAGCTGCTCTAGCAAATTAATAGAGCCCAAGGAAAGGGCCATGGGATCCCCAGTTTACAGCCAGTGGTTCAGAAGCATAGGTAAAACAACTTGGGGCTTGTAATTGGCATTAGAAGTGGGGGGAAATCTTGGGAACTGAGGCCTCAACCTGTGGGAGCTGATGCTATCTCCAGATAGATGGTGTCAGAATTAAATTGAATTAGAGGACACCCAGTTGATGTCTGCTGCAAAAGTGACTGCTTGCTCATTGGTAGGGGGAAATCACCACATATTCGATGACACAGGAGTCATCTGTGTTGACTGTTGTATTTTTGTCCACTCAGAATATATATATGAAAAGTTATTTATCTCACATCTATTAGAATGATCAAAATTTAAAACACTGATAACACCAAATGTTGATAAGGATGTCCAGCGACAAGAACTGTCATTCATTGCTGGTGGGAATGCAAATAGTACAGCCACTCTGGAAGACAGTTTGGCAGTTTCTTACAACACTAAACAAACTATTATTATACAACTTTACTACCCAATCCAGCAACTGTGCTCCTTAGTATTTACCTAAATGAGCTGAAAACCTATGTCCACACAAAAATCTGCACCCAAATGTTTGTAGTTGTATTATCCACGACCACTAAAACTTGAAAGCAACCAAGATGACCTTTAGTAGGTGAATGGATAAACCGACAATGGAATATTATTCATCACTAAAAAGAAATGAGCTATCAAGCCATGAAAAGACTTGGAGGAACCTTAAATACATATTACTATGTGAAACCTGAAAAAGTTATGTACTATATGACTAGAACTCTATGACATTCTGAAAAAGGCAAAACTATGGAGAAAGTAAAAGAGTCCAGTAGTTGCCAGGAGTCCCAGGGAGCCTCTGGGGGATGAACAGGCAGAGCACAGAAAATTTTAGGGCAGTGGAACAATTCTGTGTTATACTGCAATGGTAGATACATGGCATTATACATTTGTCAAAACCCACAGGATGTGCAATACCAAGAGTTAACCCCAGTGTAAACTATGAACTTTGGGTGATAATGACATGTCAATGTGGATTCATCAATTGCAACAAATATACCACACTGTGCAGAATGTTGATGGTGGGGGAAGCTGTACATGTAAGAGGGCAGAGAGTATATGGGAACTCTCTGTACTTTCCACTCAGTTTTGCTGTGAACCTAAAACTGCTCCATAAAATAAAGTCTACTTTAAAAACTAATATATTTAAAAACAGTGTTTGTAAAAGTTAAACGGGATCATTGACATAATGTGATCATCCCACAAGCCTGGTCAACACTTACCCAATTATCCAACACGCCATATCTTAGAGCTTTAAACCACACAAGCCCTTCCTTACACCACCCACTCTTCACCTACCAAAATTCTAACTGTCCCAACACACCACAGTCAAACTCAACATGCTACCAAGTTCATGAAGCTTTCTTTCCCTGATCCCACCTCTTAACTTCAGGTTCCTTCTTATACTTCTCTGTACCCTGTGACATTATTCTGTCTAGCTTGAGGACTAAGCTCTGATTCTTTTTTTTTTTTTAAATCTTGCCCAAATTCCTTTCTAAGGGATCTGGGAAGTCATGCCCTACAAACTATAAATTCTCATCAGATGAGTTTTATTTAACCCTGTATAACGTGACTTACTTTCCAGTCTGACTCAGGCATAACAAGGAAGAAAATCAAAATGTTTTACCCTAAAATATATTTCTTTGCCATATCTTGGAATTGCCCTGCAAAGTCTCTTGTGGGAAAAATCCACATTCTACAGGGAATCCCTTTTCCCCCTTGTTTCCCTTCCTTCCTTTCCAGATCCAGGAGATAATCAATTAAGAGCCAGGAACCCTTTCCTGTCTGATAAGAAACATTTTGCAACCTGCTATCTCTAAAGTCTGTGATCTGAGAGCTCTGCACAATAAAACTTGGTCTCCATAAGCCTTTATCTTAACCTGCACATTTCCTTTGATCTCAGGTCTTCAGATAAACTTAACCAATTGTCAACCAGAAAATGTTTAAATTTACCTATAGCCTGGAAGCCCCTGCTTTGGGTTGGCCCACCTTTCTGAACCAAACCAATGTATTTCTTAAATGTATTTGATTGATGTCTCATGCCTCCCTAAAATATATAAAAACCAAGCTGTACCCTGACCACCTTGGGAACATGTTCTCAGGACCTCCTGAGGGCTGTGTCACGGGCCATGGTCACTCATATTTGGCTCAGAATAAATCTCTGGAAATATTTTATAGAATTTAACTCTTCATCAACAGACTCATGATATTTAAACATAACTTTTAATAAAATGTGACCTTTTAAAAATCAAGGATTATATTTAAAAATTCAAATTTCTTACTATTCTTAAAAAAACAATATGACGCTGTTACCAAGTGGGAATAGGGGAAAGTAGCAGGGATTGCACAGAGACCCTCTCCTTGTGGCCTTCCCAACACTGAGGCAGAACTGTTGTCATTTATCACTGTCCCTATGTTGTCTTCTTCTTCCCTCCCACTTCGCTCACTCCAAGTGTCAGCCTGGCTCCAGTCCCCGTGTGAGCTTGTAACCTTGTTTAGTTATTAATACTTGTTTATTTGTCTCTCAAACCTACAAAACTGTAAGTTTCTTGAGAGCAAGGACTTGTTTCTCATTCATCTTTATTTCTCCTATACTCCCTCCCATCCAACCATAGTATTTATTTATTAACTATTTCCTGAATTTAGCGAATTATCAATCAACAAAATAGGAAAAATGTTAAAACTTAATTCATTGTGAATGTTACTCCTTAAGATTTAGCAGTTGGTAGGACTGCATCTTTACTATATTTAAATTCACTTCAAAACTCAATGACAACCCTTTTTCATATCTAAGTCACAAATAGGCTCTTTTTGAGGGTAGAGTGAATGAGAGGCTGAGATGCAGAAATGGAAGGAAGAAGAAATCATGTGTTGAAGGCCTACTATGTGCTAGGTACTGATTGTAGGCTAAATAATAAAATGAGGGAAGGGCAAATCTAGAAATAAAGAAGTGTCAGGGAAGAAACCTATGTTGGAGCAGGTAGGAACAGCATTCCAGGACAGCCAGGAGGATTCTGCAATAAGCAGTTCAAGTATAGAGCTGTCAGGTCAGGGGATGGTTACTTTGTGTAAACTTTGTAGAACATTTACAACATTCTTAGAAGTGGTGAACTGATGCCACCTGAAGAGTCTATACTGAAGCCTATGACCTTCCCTGTTCCCCCAACTGGGGACTCTTCTCTTTTTAATCAAAGTAGTCAATTTAATTATATCTACATTGAGAAAGTCTCACTAGATATCCCTAGAAGGGAAATCGATCATAAGGAAATGTGTCATATAATCCCTGCTGTCAAAACAAAAGAAGAAAAATCTGAAATCAAAAATAGTAGATTTCATTTAAGAGTGTAACAGCTTGAAGTAAAAATCATAAAGCAAATACTTTGGCCTAACAGTGCTTGACATGTTGTTCTATAAAACCCTTTTAAATAAAATTTCTTAAGATAATGGTAGATTCACATGTAGTTGAAAGTATAATATAGAAACATCTCTTGTACCATTTATCCAGTTTCCCCCAATGGTAACATCTTACAAAACTACAGTACAATACACCAACCTAAGATATTGATACTGACACAGTCCAGACAAAGCACATTTCTATCACCATAAATATCCCCCATGTTGCTATTTTATAGCCATATCCATTCCCTGATGCCCTCCAGCCTAATTTTTTAACCTTTGGAAACCACTAATCTGTTCTCTATTTTTGAAATTTCACAATCTGCAATTTCAATAATGTTATATAAATAGAATCACACAATATATAATCTTTTGGATTGGCTGTTTTAACTTAAGTTCTCTGAAGATAAATCCTCCTGTAAAACCATCTAACTGATGCCAATCATGCAGCAGAATCAAAATCTAGTAAACAAAGAGCTGGGGTTCTCTGATGACTCACATGAAAGCAAAGGGCACAAGAAAGATTAAATTTCATTGTCCTTTGTTTGTGACAGGTTTCTCTGTGTTTTCCTACCACCGTAAAAACACAAAAATATTCTCATTCTCAAACTGTTTTACTACCAAGACTATTTTACACAGTGGGATTATAAACTTTTATGTTTGTGTGGCCATCAAGGTTTGTGAAGCTTGTCTCAGAAAAACGTGCCCAATTAAGAAAGTTCAAAATCATCCTTATTTATATTAATCGTTTCCAATGTATACCAATTTACAATGAACTTACTGAGTTTTCCACTTAGAACTCAGTCTTCACTCTCTCACAATACAAAAATAAGTCTCACTGGAATTCCTATTGTTGGAAACAGGAGCCCTTATATTGTGTTTTAACCACTGCGGAGAAGAATTGAGTGCATCTGTCAGCTCCAAAATCGAAGAAACTACAATGTGATTTGTTTGTTCTCCAAATTTTTCCTTTAACACACTTAGGATGTCATTCATAATCACTTCTGATACCTGCCAACCTTGGCAACAGAATCTCATCCCTGAATGTTATTTTAAAAGGAAAAGCAAAATCTTGACCAGATAATTGCCCAGCTTTCACTCCCTATCATTTTAAAAAACAGATACCAAATAGACTCATCTCACATTAGCAAGTCGACAACACAAAGAACAAGCTACAAATAATGAAAGGGTCTGCAATCTGTTGCCAAGTTTCTAAAACACAGCCCTAAAATTCATCCGTCTTTTAACCAGACCCAGGTACTCTACTGGTGACAATTTCTTAAGCAAGTCAAAACTCATTAGTCACCAGACATATGATTACTAGATGAAACACATACTCTAAGTTTCTAACCTACGAATTTAAAAGAAAAACAGAAAAATAAAGCCTCCAGACAGTTCCTTCCAGTGTTTGTATAGGCTAATAAACGATGAAAAAAACAATTGAAATGATGTTAAACATTTAAATAATCACTTGTCCTGTTAAAAAAAAGAACAGCAATTGAATATCTACTTTCTCAATAACCGTACTACATGCACATGTGTATGTACACAACACACACCACACACACACCCCTTTAGGACCAATTTCCATAACACAACCTTAAACTACCACTCCTTTCCCTGCTCCCAGAAGGGACCTAAGGCAAGTACCAATGGTTCCATTTAGACTCTGGAAGTTAACCAGGATAACAGTCAACACTCCTTACTCCTTGGTGTTAGCTCACTGACACAGGTGTCTCCCCAGTCCCAAGAGAAAACTCCTAGAGGGCAGGGACCCATGTTCCATTCATCTTTGTATGCCCCGCAGTGCTAGAATCTGCAAAATGTTCTACACAGTGAGCACCAAACAAGAAATGTTAAATGTTAAAGAAAAAAATAAAAAACTAGATGTACTTAAGAAGAGCTCTATAGAATTCTGGAATGCAATATGCAAATGTTCTCATTCCTAAACCTCCCAAAGAAGGTAGAGAATATTTAGTTTTGTGGCATTATGTGTCCAAAAGCTTATATATGGACTTTAAATAACGTATGTATGGCTCAATTTTCTCATCTGAACAATGAGGATAATAAAAATACCTGACAGTTAAAGATGTTGGTATAGGTAATGTCTCCTTAGACCAATGACTGGAACGCTATACACATTCCTTATTAAGGATTAGCTACTCATTTTACTGGAAATAATAAATAATACAAATAAATAAATAAGGTCCACACAGCTCTGCAAAGGAGACCAAAGCTTAAAAGAAATTAGCCTAGAAGGCATAATATCACGATTTGGCAAACTTTTTTGTAAAGGGCCAGAGACTACCGTAAATACTGTAGGCTCTACAGGACAAGCCACAATACCCTCAACCCTTGCAGTAATATTCTCTTGGAAAAATTGGTGGGTTTTTTGTTTACATTTTACATTTTAGAATTTAAGAATCATTCTTAGTTCACGGGGCCATACAAACATAGGCTGGATTTGGCCCCCAGACTCTAGTTTGCCAACCCCTGGATAAGATAATAATGGTAATACAGTCAGTGTTTTTAAAGCAACATAGAGAAATGTTTGTGAATTGCTTAAAGGTAACTGAAAAACCTGCGGCCCCAAACTTATAAAATCCAGACCGGCGGACCAGCGCGGTGGGGAATAGGACTAGGACTAGGGCCGGTCTTCAGGAGCCGGAGCGGACCTCCACGGCTCTCGGGGTCCGCCGAGACCCAGCCCACACTTACTCCCAGCAGCGGCCCGCGGCCGATCACAGTCTCCCCGGGCGCCAGGACCACCCGGGGACCGCCGTCCCGCGGCTGCAGCTCGAAGCCCCAGGACATGGCGGGCAAGGATTAGGCCCCTTCGCCAGGAGACTGGCCCCTCCGCTGTTTGCGCGGGGCAAGCCCAGGACTTGGGAAAAACACCGGGGGAGGGCCGCAAAGGCTCCCCACGCCTGCGCCGGTCCTGTCAGAGCCCGGCCCCAGCGCAGTCCCTTCCCTCCACGCCTACTGATGACGCAATCGGGGATTCCCCAGTCACGCCGCCTCAAAATTATTGTTTAAAAACCCCGGCTTATTCCCCACCACCCTTTTCACCTCCCTCCCATCTTGGAGGACGCCGGGCCTTGTAGTCCTGGCGCCTTTCTTCACTTCCTTTCCCGAGCTCAGACGCCCTGGAAAAAACTACCAATCCCTAAAGGCACTGCGCGCCCCTCTCGGCGCCTGCGCGGGGTGAGGCTCAGGTGGGCGGGAAGAGAAGAGCTATGGGGAAAGATTCGAATTCCGGAGGATTTAAATCGCGGGAGGAGAAGCCACCGCGGCCCACTAGGTAGGAGGATCTTCCATTCCCGTTGGCTTAGGTGTCTACGCTCCCGGGGACGCGGCCCTGACGCAAGCTCAGCCTTCCCTCCGCGGCCTGGAGCCGCAGTGACAGCGCTGACGGTTGTTGTTGTCAGTTGTCAGTGCTCTGTGTTCTTGGGTTCCAGCAGCTGCAACCCGCGCGGGACACAAGGAGGGTGGCTCAGATGGGACGTGGGGTGATTAGCCCTGACCTGTGGGATGTGGGCGGAGTGGGGCTCCCCGCCCCTCCTTTTGCGCTGCCGCCAATCTATCCCTCCGACTGATAGTTGAAAGAGAGACGAGCTTTTACCTCACTTGAGAGAGAATTCAGCAAAACTCGGTTCATAAAGGAGAAAGGGCAGAAGAGGGGTCGTTTCCAGGCATCCAGGCGAACCTGGACGTAGAAGAAAGATTCCTAGTGGGATTTTAGAACCTCGCCAAGGCATACCCTGCTGTGAAATTAAAAAACCTTCATTCCCGTTGCAGGAATTCCACAAGGGGAGGCATTTTATTCTCCCAGTAAGATCCTGGGAGAAGTGGATAAACACACCGTAACGTTTAAATACACTGTAACGTTTTCCTAATGTGAGATTCTTTTCAAGAACCTTGTGGTTTGGCTTTGGTTTGTATTGGTGGTGGAAGGGGCCAAGGTGCATGGCAAAAACTTGCTCTTGACTCACTCGTTTTTACCAGTTTGCTTTCTTACTTCCCCAAACCCTCAAGAAGAAGACCTCTGTTGAACACAGACTACAGTTCCAGCCACCACAGCTAGTCTGGATCATGAATGGGAACCACCGTGGTCTTGTCAAGTCCAGAAACATAGCTGAGTAGCTCATCTAGAAAAGAGATTTGTGTTCAGCTGAGTTAAAAGAAGTATTTAGCTGTATCTCAAACCGCTCCTCTTGCACATCCAACCCCCATTATAAAAGGAAGTGCAAAATGGAATAAACTGATTTTAAGTGAATACAAGCTGTCTTTATATACAAAAGTACCTCAAGGGTGGTGATTTACCCAGTCATGCTTTCACCTGATTTGGGAAGCCTACACCATTCACCTTAGGTAAATTAGCTGAAACTGAGCTTTATATCTGGGCTTCAAATAGTCACATACTATACCTAGCTGAGTTCTCAACATTGTTTACAGTTGTCACTCACTGTTGCTTGAATACTTCAGTGACTGTTATCCTTAGCTCATAATTAACTATGCATATAGGATAGCTTCAAGGGGCCATTTCTTAAAACACCACTCTTATGACTGAGATGAATATTTAAGACTTTGTTTCATAATCCAGATCTCATCTTCTTGTCCATTTCAGATAGTATTTGTGTCAAATGTAAGCACCTACCTATCCATTAGATACAAGTAGATAAAATTCTTATACAACTAGAAGTCCATCTAGTTTATGATTAAGTCACAAATTACAAATTAATGATGAGGCATCAGTTCCTATATACAACAAGTATTCAGGAGTTTAATAGGATTGATTCATACATATTTTCAAAGGTATGAAAGTACCGGGTGTGGTGGCTCCTACCTGTCATCCTAGCACTCTGGGAGGCTGAGGCAGAAGGATTGGTTGAGGACAAGAGTTCGAGACCAGCCTGGGCAACATAGCAAAAACCATTTCTCCAAAAAACAGTTTTTGGTTTTCTGTTTGTTTGTTTCAAAAAAAAATGGGGGGATGCTGAGTCGAGAGAATCACTTGAGGCTGGAGTTTGAGGCTGCAGCGAGCTATGATGACACAGCTGCACTCCAGCCTGGGTGAGAGTGAAGCTAATATGTTGAGGTATCTCCCATGTGCAATTCAGATGTAGCAAGACTAGATGTTTTACACACTATCCCTGTTAATCCTTGCAAGAACTTTCAGGAAAGGGGCAGCATTGGTCCATTTTACAGACTGAGAACCAAAAGTCAAGAAAGAGTTCTTAAATTATACCCAAAAAGCATCTGACTCAAAGTAGGATTTCTACTCCTATTTGGAGACTGAGCATGTTTAAATCTTGCCTTTTAGGTTACATATGAGGATAATTTACTAAAACATTAAGCTATGCATAAAAACTACAAGAGAAACAGTAATTCAAGAGTTTCTCACACAGAAGCGAACTCTGTGGATGCTGAGAAGGAAAAAAATGAGAGTGAAAACAACTTTGTTGAACTGCTGCCTCAAGAACTCACTTTTAAAATTTTCAGTCAGCTGGACATTCGGAGTTTGTGCAGGGCTTCATTGACATGCAGGAGCTGGAATTACGCAATAAGAAACAGTGACTCTTTATGGAGACCTCACTGCATGACTGTAAGAGCTGTGTGCCGAAGAGAAATAGATGATGATCTAGAAAGTGGTTATTCCTGGAGGGTAAGTTTAATCTTTGCGATCTGCGGTGTTGTTGACAGTGTTAGGAGTCAGTTCTAACTTATGCTTGGAGGAGACAGAATTGCATATGCAGAATAACGTAAACAGTGTGTTGACTTTTGGAAATGAGTTAAAGTTATTAGCCTTTTCCTGCTAACCACACTGTTTCCACACTGTCTTTCATTTATCCTTTTGCATTTCTTAAATTCTAAATTCGGGAATTTTCCTCTATTAACCAGAAGGGAATTAGCTCCTTCTTTTCACTTCACCGTATCCCAAACCCCTAGTAAACTATATGGCGCACTCTGTATAAATACACATATACATACACACACGTACACAGACACATAAATTTATTAAAATATGTGTATATCAATGTAAATACTTACTCTTTTTTTCAGCCCTGTCAATCTGTTTCTCTTGCTTTAAACACATTCACTAACCAACCACCAACTACAGTCTTTTTGAACGGTGATTTACCTCTTTCAGGTAATACTGCTGAGGAATTACCAGAAGAGTAAAGTGAAACACGAATGGCTAAGTGGCAGATACAGCAACATTTGTTCTCCCATTAGCCTACCAGAAAAAACCATGTACCCAATGGATGCAGATACATGGGGAGAAATTCTAGAAGCAGAACTGGAAAGATAAGGAGGAAAAAAAATCACAAACAAATCTCAGGTCTTTGAAAATTTAAAACTCAAATGAGTCTTAGGTTGCAAAAGCTATATCTTTATTCGTTCATTTTGTTGTTGTTCACCTTTTTAAAAGAAAATGAAATGGAAATATAAAAGTAAAGCTTTATTTTTGTTTTGCACTTTAGTAAAATTTTTCTGCTTTTATTGTAATGTGGAAAAATCATGAAATGTTATTTTTATAAGAAATAATATACTGATAGAGTGATTTCCAAATATAATGTTTCGTGTATTTGTGTTAATATATTCGCAATACTAAATGAAAGAGTGATTTGTATGTTCAGCTTAATGATAATTCAAAATTTCAGGAAGCCACTTGAAACTGACTTAAAGATTCATTAAGTGGTGGATATAACTTGGCTCATGGGAAGACTAGCTAAGTGAAATTAATAGCAATACATTTAAATTAATACATTGGCATTTTAATGACTTTAACATTTCTATTTCAGTGGAATCAGATTGAAATGTCAAATAATGAAACTATTTTAAATGTGTTAAGCCTGTGGTTTAGTTTTAAGTTAATGTCATTTTAGAGCTAAAGCTTAATCCAATTGAGATTCCCATTACTTTTATATAAACCTGGAATGGCTCTCAGGAGCTGAAAGTATGTGGAAAGTTTCCAGAACACTTAACTACCATCAGAATGCCACGCTAGCCTGGTAAAACTCTCTTTCTGACAGCCTTATAGCACCATCTAGTGTGCTATTCTTAGATACCAAGACAAAGGGCTTACAGCTCCTTTTTGTTTTCTCCATATTAAAAACTATTATTCTAAAGAATCCTTAACACTTGTCTTTGTTAAAGTTTATAACTTTTTAGGAACCTTTATTTTAATTTTTTAAAACTTTTGTTTCTCTTTTTTCATAAAACATGATATACTACTCACTATCACAAATTGTTTATTCTGAATCTGTGGTTACCACCATAGTAAAAAGTGTCTACAAAATGCTTTAGTTAGTGTGGAGTTTTCTTCTTAAAAACTGTTCTCTATAGCATTAAATATAAGAATCCAGGAAAGTAATATTTAACAAATAGGCAAATATTAGAAAGATGCCCCATTATATGCAAATTCCCTATGTTGAATAGAGCAGTAGATAATTAATTGTCTCCTACTATCTTCTTAGAGTTGGAAGATTCCTTGAAAATCAGGCAGTCAAGTTTCCAGGACTATTCAGTAATTTTCTCAGTAGGAACACTGTCAGTCAGCCAGCCCAAGCTCAAATCCTGTACTTCTACTAATAGCGTTATCTGTTATGTCACAGAACAGTCCAGTTGTAGTCTAGGCTTGAACTGAAGACCACCTCTCTGTAATGTTTGCCTTCTAGTCCCACTTCCACCCTCTAGAACCAGGCTAATTCAGTCCTTCCTCTCTATGATTGCCTGATATTTGAAGACTGCTAGCCTGTCTCTTCCTAGGTCTTCTCTCCAATTCCACTGATGATTATAGAGTATAATTTCTAGACCCAACAACATTCTGTTCTGCCCATTTACTCTTAACAAAAAAAAAGGGGCTGTGCGCCATGGCTTACACCTGATATCCAATCACTTTGGGAGGCCAAGGTGGGTGGATCACCCGAGGTCAGAAGTTCAAGACCAGCCTAGTCAACACGGTGAAACCCCGTCTCTACTAAATATACAAATATTAGCCTGGCGTGGTGGTGGGCGCCTGTAATCCCAGCTACTTGGGAGGCTGAGGCAGGAGAATCGCTTGAACCTGGGAGGCAGAGGTTGCAGTGAGCCGAGATCGCGCCATTGCACTCCAACCTGAGCAACAAGAGTGAAACTTCGTCTCAAAAAAAAAAGAAAGAAAGAAAGGTATCCTACTAATTTTATTTCATAAAAGGTAAGAAAGCACTTGGAAATTTTCAAAGTACGGGAAAAATTAAAGCTATAAGCATTTTGCTGGATAGCATCTGTGTACAATAGTTTATGTAAACATATATTTTTAGCTGGTTTTTTTTTTGTAATGGATGTCGATTATTTTGTCCAACCCCCTTACTATCTATCACCATCATCTGTTAATAGAAGTTATCCTAATTAGGGAGACTCGCCCTTCTCACTTCCAGCCACATGTGTGTGGTTTTTTTTTGGCGGGGGACGGGGGGGGGCGGTTTTTTGTTTTTGTTTTTGTTTTTTGAGATGGAATCTCGCTCTGTCGCCCAGGCTGGAGTGCAGTGGCATGATCTTGGCCCACTGCAACCTCCACCTCCTGGGTTCAAGCAACTCTCTGTCTCAGCCTCCTGAGCAGCCGGGATTATAGGCGCCGCTACCATGCCCAGCTAATTTTTGTATTTTTAGTAGAAATGGAGTTTCACCATCTTGGCCAGACTTGTCTTGAACTTCTGACCTTGTGATCTACCTGCCTCAGCCTCCCAAAGTGCTGGGATTACAGGCAAGAGCCACCACACCCAGGTGGGTTTTTGTTGTTGTTTTTTGTTTTGTTTTGTTTTTTTACATTATCCTGTTTTTCCTAGCCACCATGTTTAGTCCAAGGATGGAAACATGCCCCAGTCCCCCCTTTTCGTAAGTTGGAAGAAAGAAGCCCTTTCCTCTTTGCTGATGAAACTGTTCCTTGCCACACAAAGAAAACGAATCTTAAATAAGAGAATATGGAACCACCAGGAGAAAGAACAATTGCAGGGAAAGAGGCCTGATTATATTCCAGACTCTGGTCCCAGCCATTCCTCATCTGCTTCCCTAAGTTGATTGAAATTCAGTTTCACCATCATACTGGGACCCCCACCTGATGTGGTTTCTTTGCCCATTTTTCAAATATGTATTATTTGTGGCTTACATTAGCATCTTAGATTTCACTCTGACTTCCTCACCAGTCGGTCTTAATCTGCTATAATATGGCCATCACTCTATGTGGTTGAAACTGTTGGTATCCAAATTACAAGTGACTTAATGTCTAAATCCACTGGATGCATTCTACTTGTTAATATATTTGACACACATAAACACGCACACTGACACACATAAATACTTCTTAAAACTCTCTCCTCCATGGGTTGGAACTATAGTCTCTTGGACTTTTCTTTCCCTACTCTAACCCATCTTCTCAGTTTCCTCCAAAGACTCACTTTCCTTCATCTGCTCATTACATGTTAGTGTTCCCCAAGGTTCCGCCTATTGTCCTGTCGTCTTTATACTCTAACATCCTTGGTGATCCCATCTACTACTCCTGTGTCCGCTACCATGTTTGGTGCTGATGACATCCATGTCTGTGTCCCAACACCAGATCTCCCTGAGATGCTCCAGAAATACAGATGCTACTATCTTTTGGATTTATATATATATATAGGATTTTATATAATATATCCAAAGATAGTTTATATATAAACACCTGAATCAAAACTTACCATCTCATGAAATTTCTTCTTCCAGTTCCTATCTCAGTGAATGACATGTCTTGTTAGAAAATCACCATATTTTACTTGTCTCCATCATTCTCCTTGTTCAGTCGAGTCAATTCTTACTGATTTTATCATCCAAATGTCTAAGTAATTCACCTCTTCTCCATCTTTATCTCTGCCTCATTACTTAATTCTTGTCCTTATTTGAAGTTAGGATTTCTAAAATAACCTCTTACTGATGTTCCTGCCTCCAGTTCCTTCCTTTTACTGTTAGCAGTATAATCTTTGTTAAACCCCAAATTTAGCACATCACCCCAACTTAAATTCCTGACTGCATTCAGGTAGAAATCAGAATTCCCCACTAGAGCCCATAGGGCCTTTAATGATGTGGTCTGGCCTACCTCTCCAGCCTCTTCTCTCACCACTGCCCCACCCTGTATCTTTTAGTTCAGTCTTACAAAACTATTTCATGAAAATTTTCTCGCTTCTCTGCCTTTGTGCAGGCTGTTTGATATACCTGGACTGACCCCCACCATTGATTCTTTTCTTGGCAATATCTATTGTAAAACTTATCATCTTGGCCTGGAAACAATCCAGTGACTACTACTGTTCTGGATTAAGTGACTTTTTAAATGTTCCTGTAGTTCTTTGTATAGACCTCTCTCAAAGCTGTCATATAACATTAAATTGTCTATTCTATTTGTGTGTTTGCCCCTTTAGACTGTGAGCTTCTTAATGGCAGGGACCATTTTTTATTTATTTTTGTGTCTTCAAAACCTGGCACACACTAGGTGCTCTATAAAGATTTGTTAAATTATTTCTATAGTTATTTATTTTAATCCCACCCAGAATGTATAAAAATAATTTACTATATTGTTAGTAAAGAAGATTGTATCGAAATGCAGTGTACAATCCTTAAGGTATGTGGGATGTTTGATAGTAATACAAATATACAAATAATTGTTCCAGTCTTCTCAAAACCTGTAAGAGGGAAATAGGAAAATAAAAATGTTTTGTTTTATTTTTAACTCTTGAAAATAAACTTAACCTCAGAAATATCAGTTATTATTTTGAATTATTGAATCACTCCATCAGTTTTAAGTATTGGCTTTGCAAATTATGTGAATGAACATTAGCTTCTATTTTTTTAGTACTACTGCACTAAAATAACTCTTTAACAAATTATGTGCTATGATCACAGTCTACACTGAAAGGAAACCTTTGGAACTTAGTGATAAATTTATGGTATGGGCTTAGAATGAACCATGCATTTATCAGGCCAAGCCATTGGCATCTGAAAACATGAGTAGGTGTAGCAGCATGGAAGGAAGGAATGTTCTCACTCATAGATAAAATAACATGTTAAGTGTGCACCCTGTGTACAAGAAGCAAGATTCTTGGGGAAGAGTATTAAGGAACTTGGAGTGTTTTTAATCATTTTACGATCTAGTATTTAGAAAAATAAATTTGGAAACCTTTTTTTAGTTTCTTCTGGTTTATAACCCAATCTTAGACCAGAACATAATCATCAGTAAAATCTCTATGAATATAAACTTTCAACCTGAGGACACTTGCATATGTGCAAACCTAATTTTAAAACTATGGCTGGGTGCGATGGCTCACACCTGTAATCTTACCACTTTGGGAGGCTGAGGCAGACGGATTGCTTTAGCTCAGGAGTTTGAGACCAGCCTGGGCAACATAGTGAGACCTTGTCTGTACTAAAAATTTTAAAAATCAGCCAGGTGTGGTGGCGCATGCCTGTAATCCAAGCTACTCGGGAGGCTAAGGTGTGAGGATTGCTTGAACTCTGGAGACAGACTGCAGTGAGTCATGATCGCACCACTGCACTCCAGCCTGGGTGACAGAGTGAGACCCTATGTCAAAAGAAAAAAAAATGTAACATACCCCTGACCACTTTAACTTCATCTTTGCTTTGACTTTATATCATGTCTTCTCTACAAGACTTCAAATGCCCTAATAATATTAACAAAAAGTGAGATGAGTAGTAACTTCAGAAAATGGATTGGGAAGAATACATAAGATGGAAGATCACACATTTTTTATTTGGAGTTTAAGACCGAAAACATCAAATTGATGAAATCAAATCAACAATGGACGAAGCTGATTAATTATAACAGCTGACAGTCATTAAATGCATTCTTGTACCAAGCATTGTGCTTATACGGTGTATGCTTACTCTATATCCATTTTATGGATGAGGAAACCAAAAGAATGATCTTTTCCATCTATTTCATCACCACTTCCCAGCACTTACAAGAATATGTCATACATAGTAGGTACTCAATAAATGTTTGTCAAATGAATTCAGAAACTTAGAATGAATAACTTAGATGAAAGAGCCAAGAATGTTCCTCCAAGTTTTTCATTTGAAAAATTTCAAACCAACAGTAAAGTAAAAATATATGACAAACCACTATTTTGTACACCATCCACCTAGAAATACAAGTTGTTAACATGTTTCTATGTTTGTTTTACTTATTTATTATTCATCTTTGCTGAAACATTGAAAAGAAGTGGCAGATATGATACTTCACCCCTAAATACTTCAGCATATATCTCCTAAGAATACACTCCTACATGCAATATCATTATCACATCTAAAAAATCTTATATTAATTCAATAATATGTAATTTACAATCCATATTTAAATGCCCCAGTGGCCCCCAAAATCTCTTTTATAGATTCTTTTTTTCAGTTCAGGCTGCAAAAAAAATTTATACATGCAGCTGAGTTTTTTGTCTCTTTAATCTCTTTTAACCAGAAGTGTCCCCTGGCTTTGGTTTTATTTTGTAGGATATTGATTTTTTTTTTTCTTTTGAGGCAGTCTCATTCTGTCACCCAGGCTGGAGTGCAGTAGCACAATCTCGACTTACTGCAACCTCCGCCTCCTGGGTTGAGGCAATTCTCCTGTCTTAGCCTTCCGAGTAGCTGGGACTACAGGCATGCACCACCATGCCCGACTAATTTTTATATTTTTGGTAGAGACGGGGTTTCACCACGTTGGCCAGGCTGGTCTTAAACTCCTGACCTCGCGATCCACCCACCTCAGCCTCCCAAAGTTCTGGGATTACAGACTTGAGACTGGTTATCTTATTGAATATTCTGTAGTTGATTTATCTGATTCTCTCTTCATAATTTGATTCAGAGGGCAGGAGTAGTGACTCACACCTGTAATCCCAATACTTTGGGAGGCCGAGGTGGGAGGATCACCTGAGCCCAGGAATTTAAGACCAGCCCAGGCAATGTAGTAAGATGCCATTTCTACAAAAAAAATTTTAAAAATAAATTGACTGGGCATGGTGATGGGCGCCTATAGTACCAGCTACGTGGGAGGCTGAGGTGGTAGGATTGCTTGAGCCCAGGAGGCCAAGGCTGCAGTGAGCTGTGATTGCAATGCTGCACTCTAGCCTTCAAGACAGAGTGAGGCCCTATCTCAAAAAAAAAAAAAAAAAAATTCAGTAAAGCATATTTAGCAATTATACTACATAGCAATTATACTGTAAGTGATTAAATATACTTCTCATTGCATCACATAAGAAGCACGTAATGTCTGATTGTTCTACTGTACAAGATGGTTAAGTCTGATCATTTGGTTGAGGTGGTAATCACCAAGTCTCTTCATTGGAAAACACATTTTTCCATATAGCCAATGTTTATTTTCTTCAACAACCCGTTTCTAGAGTACTCCCCTATGGCCAACTCTATGCTAAGTGTTTTATGGATATCTGACATATGGCTAGTTTTCTCATCAAGACATTTACCAAATTCTGAAGCTCTGAGGGATTGAAGGCTATGAAGCTAAGCAGAGAGCCTCTTAGAAGCAAAGGAGTTTTTGCCCAGTCTCACACTACTGAGGACACAATGATTACAGTTGAGGACCCAGTAGAGGGAAGGTAAACAACTCAGGTTCTCAGTTGAAATCTTCGGTGGGCTCTGTACAAAGGATTCCAGCCTCAATTCAGATAGATCTCCGATTTGATTAAGGTGAGCAAACCCCACTGCCTAACAGAGGATAAAGCAAATTCACTCTAGAGGAAGATGACATCATCTGGAGCCTCTACAGTTTTTCATATACAGTGTCTGCACTCAAAACATTATCAAGCATCCTAAAAGACAGAACTAAATGATTGGAAGTCACGGGTTGGGTTCGGTGGAAGAACATAGAAGCAAAGTCGCAGGGATTTAATGACTGGAGTTTGCAGGCAAGAATTTTTAAATAGCTATGATTTCAAAATCCAGGCAGATGGATGAAAAGATGAAGAAAATAGATTAATATGAAGACGTTTACCAGAAAAGTAGAGAACTAAATGGAAATTCTAGAACTGAAAAATACAATAACAGAAATTTATGCATAGGCTTAATAGCAGATTATAACATGGAAAAAGAGTATTTATGTACTGGGAAATACGACAACAGAACAATGCCAATGTTGAAGCACATAAAGAAAAAAACAAAAAAGGATTTAGAGATTGAAACAGAATACAAAGGTACAACATGTTCATATTGGATGTCCAAAAGGGATGGAGAGAGAAAGGTAGCTCTCAAATTTCCCTCAGCTTAGTGGGACATGGGATATCTGAGTGAGTTCCCCCCACCCCATGAGATAACTGTAGAAGTAGCTGAGAACACAGCAAAGGAGCTGCAAAGCAGAAGCCATGGGATTGACAGCCTAAATGAGGAGCCAAATAGACATTTGCTGCAGAGTCTTTAGAGTAACAGTGGTCACAGTGCAAATCGAGGTGGGCCAGAGGCAGCTGAAGGAAGACTCCTATACCTCAATCCCTGATTGTACTAAGAAAACTGACTGCAAATTACAGCAACCAAGAGTGCAGTGAGAGGAGAGGATTAGTGGAAAGTGGAAGGTTGTTAGGAATGGAAGGAAGCATGCAGGCCTGGGGCCTTGCCCTGATGCCCTGCCGTTAACTTCAGCCGCCTCTGCATGGATGTCAGGAAAAAGGAAGAAGGGAAAAAAGAGGGAGGAACTCCAAGTAGAGGTGCCAGATTTAGCAAATAAAATACATGAGTTTCAGATAAATAGCAAATCATTTTTTGGTATATGTCCCCAATGTTGCAAAAAACACACTTATACTAAAACAATATTCATTTTTATCTGGAATTTAACTGAGCATCTTGTATTTTCTCTGGCAGCTCTAACCCTGAAAGACTAAGTAATGTGCTGAGCCTGAGTTAACGTGGAAATGACTGGAGTACCGTTACCCCTCTAAACCCATGTGTTCCACATCCACAGATGCAACCACCGTCAAAAATATTAGGAAAAATAAAAACAATTGGAAATACACCAATAAAAAGTAATATAAAAAGTAACACAGTATAATAACTGTTTTCATAGCATTTACATTGCATTAGTATTATAAGTAATTTAGAAATGATTTAAAGTATATGGAAATATGTGCACATGTTGTGTGCAAATATTGCACAATTTTATATAAGGGACTTGAGCATCTGCAAATTTCGGCAGATACCAAGGGATGACTGTACTTTTAATGGGCAAGATTAAATTTTACAGGATGTCTCATTCCCCTCCCAACTCCACACTGCTCATGGAACAGAAAATAGGAGTTGACCAAATGGTGATATTGTAGGGTAACTCAATCTCCTCTCAGGCCCACTCTGCCTAAACACCCTACAGCACACCCCATTTCCACTCTACTGTGATTGACACATACCTAAAACAAGTAGCATGTGCTATTTGTCCCACTGTTTCCAGGTGGAACATACAGCAGAAGTCTGTTCTGTCATGAAATCATGAAACATGTTTGTGTCTTTCAACACTGGAGGAAGGTGGAGGTAAGACCTCTTGGAGATGCCTCATGTAACCCTCCTTTACTCTTCTTGGATTGTGTTCTTCCTGCCAACCGGCAAACTTCTCAATCCCTTTTGGGGTGGGAATGCTGTACTGCACTTCATTCATATCCTATCTTTTTCTTCCTTCCTATGTCTGGTAGTTCATTTAATAAACACCGTTCTAGATTCTCTAAAGGGAATAATTTGCAATTTAAAAAACCTTTTTCTTCCTCAAGTACCTCTATCATTGCATTGTGCCAGCTGAAGAATCACCAGGTTCATAAATGTGGAAAGGAGAGCTTTATTTCTTATAAATGGTTGCAGCCTGCAGGCTGGCCATCCCACAGCCTGGGAAGGGTAGCTTCTGGCAGGAACCAGAAGCAGGTACTTCTAGGGAGGGAAGGGTAAGACAGGAATTTAGGCTGAAGGGGTCAACTAAGTATATACATTTAACAGGCTATAGGAGAAGCTATGAATATTCACAAAAGGGGGGTGCACTCACGCATAGTAAGCTAACATGTATGTTACCTATGTCCCATGTTCACTTTAGGGTGCAAACAACATTTAAATGTATTAAAATTAGGCTCTATATGTCAAAAAGTGAAACAGAGGACACAGAAGCATCCTGTGTGCAGCCTCTGTAAACCAGCCAGAACCAGTCCATGGTTAGTGGCCTCTTATCACGAAGGAATGATGGTCACTTGTTGTGTCAAACTACAAAAAGGAAGAGGAGTCCAGCAAATCTTCAGAAAGGGCCTGTTTCTGTTTAACGCTTAGAAATGGAAATATAATGGCAGGCAGCAAGGTAGGGAGTGTAACAGGGTATGTCTGACCTCCCAATCTGTCATGGCCAGGAACTCAGTTTTTAAGGTTTCTTTGGGGTCTCCTTAGCCAAGTGGGGGGTCCTTTTAGTCAGTTTCAGGGGGGAACCTTTGGATTTTATTTTCATTTCTCAGTTGAAAGCCTAGCTGTGAAGACTTCTGAGTCTTCTATGCTTGAAAAAAGTCTTTTGAAATTGAAAGCTGAGCTCTGACTTCTTGATCCTCAGCTGTACCCAGCAGACCCACGAAGCCCTGGATGCCTGTCTTTCCAGACAGAGAGCTGCAGAGAAATAAGAGCTACTGGGGATGGAAAGTACAGTGGAAAGTCTTACAAAAACCGGCCCATTCTAATATTACTCTATACAATAATGCTGGAAAAGGAAGAAAGAGCAAAAACTATAATGAACAACAGAGACAGAAGAAGGCAATAAAACAAACAAGGCATGTGGATTGGGTTTCTAACAAAAGCTTGACATCCTTATATTCAGTTCTACCACAAGTAAAAGTGACTTTTTTCATGAACCCCTTTTGCATTTTCCAATACCTCCTTGTCCTTACCCAGTCAGGGCCGGATGGAAATAAAACAAAATGAAACTGCAGTTTTACAAACCACACCAATTATACTGTATTATCCTAAACATTAACGGGTCAAGAAAAAAAATTTCTTAATTAATTAATTAATTTAGTTATTTATTTTTAGAGAATGGGTCTCACTATGTTGCCCAGGCTGGCCTCGAACTCCTGAGCTCAGGCAATCCTCTCACCTCAACCTCCCAAAGTGCTGGGATTACAAGCATGAACCACTGTTCTAGCACAAAAGAAATTTTTAATAATCATTTTCTGAGATCTACTTTCCTGCTATGGGTCTTCTGTGCCTTGTAGGGGAAAAAAACCCCAGCTGCTGGTTTCCTAGTTTGCTCATTTTGATTTACTTTTAATATGACAAAATTATACAGTCCAGTCGTCACACAAAGAAAGCCTGATAAAAAAATATGTAAAACCATAAAAGAAGCTTTCTAAAAATCACTCATGAAAATCTCTCCACTTATCACTGTGGTTGCGTTTTTTGTTGTCTAACAAGTAGATTGAGCACAATTTTCTGTCTTTATTCTCATTGGTTAGTGAAGAAAATAAAAAGGACTGCTTTTACCATTGTTTCCCATATTTGGCCTACTGTTTCACCAGTTCAACTTTTTTTTCCTCTCTCAGACTCTTTTATATATTTTTAAATGTGCTTTCTCCCTAAATGTTTTATTTTGAAAGTTTTCACCCTTACAGAAAATTTCAAAGAATAGAATATGGCACCATCACCCAGATGAACCAATCGTTAACTTTAACCACGTTTGCTTTATCTCTGTCTATACCAGGTCCCTAAACCTTATCACTATTAACTTTCTGGGCTGGATAATTCTTTGTTTGGGGGAGGGACAGGAGTGCTGTCCTATACATTGTAGAATGTTTAGCAGCATCCCTGGCCTCTATTCATTAGATGCCAGTAGCACCACTTCCCAAGTGCTAGCAACCAAAAATGTCTCCAAACATTGCCAAATGTCTCCTGGGGAAAAATCCCTCTTGTTGGGAACTACTGATTTATACTACATTTTTAAAAACCAGCCTAAATATCCATCAACCAAGGAGGAGAGGATAAAGAATATATATAATATTTATATATATATAACTGTGGTATATATATTACATTACACACACACACACACACACACACCATGGAATACTACTCAGCCATACAAACGAACAAAATAATGGCATTCAGAGCAACCTGGATCCTGGATGGAGCTGGAGACCATTATTCTAGGTGAAATAACTCAAGAATGGAAAATCAAACATTGTATGTTCTCACTTATGAGTGGCAGCTAAGCTATGAGGACACAAAGAATAATCTAATGGGTTCTGGGGTCTCGAGAGGAATGGGAAAGTGGGGGCAAGGGATAAAAGGCTGTACATTGGGTTCACCATACACTGCTCAGATGATTGGGTGCTCCAAAATCTCAGTAATTACCACCAAAGAACTTATCCATGTAACCAAAACCCACCTGTTCCCCCAAAACTATTGAAATAAATTAAAAACGGGCTGGGTGGGGAAATGTGCATGGTGGCCAGGCGGCATGCACATGGCAGGCTCTGCGGGGCTGGCGGTGTGCTGGCAGAAGCTGGTGGTGCAGGGCAGCCGGTTCCTGACCACCTCCACTGCAACCAGTGACGATGACAGCCTCTTCACCTATGACTGCAGTGCTGCAGAAAACAAGTCACAAGAAAATAAAGGGGAGGACGAGCCGCCCTTGGTCCAGCGGAGCGGTGCAATTCTCGGTCCACCTTCTCCAAGTCTGGCAGCTGTTTTGCTATAACCGATGACAGTAAGTGTCTGATTCTTTTCTGTACAAAACCATGGCAGTGTCTGAGTGTCAGGACCATGACAAGGAGGTGTACAGACCTGACCTTCACAGCCTCTGAGGAGACGGTCTTGGTGGCTGACAACTCTGGAGACGTCTATTCCTTTTCGGTGCGGAGCCACGCGGATGCGGCCGACTGGAGCTGGGGCACCTGACTGTCCATGCTGTTAGAAGTGGTTGTGCATCCTGATGACCAGTTTGCGCTCACTGCGGACCGGGATGAGAAAATCCAGGTCAGCTGGGCCACCACGCCCCGCAGCATTCTGCCTCGGGCACACAGAGTCTGTGAGCTATATCTCTGTGGTGCCCACTCAGCCTGAACCGCTTCACCCTGAGGCTCCGGGAGTACAGAAGCGGCCGCCAACTGCATTGCTGTCACCTGCACAGTCTCCAAGAGCCCACGGACCTCCAGGTCCCTTAGAGGTTTGCAGGGTCCAGGATTGCGTTCTGGTTCAGGAGAACCAGGTGGCGCTTCTGTGCAACTGCATTGCTGTGGTCTACATCTTCCAACTTCACGCCTGTAGACAGCAGTTGGTGTACCGACAGCAGCTGTCATTCCAGCACCGAGTGTGGGATGTGGCTTTTGAGGAAACCCAGGGGCTGTGGGTGCTCCAGGACTGCCGGGAAGCTCCCCTCCCCCGGTGCTCTGCAGGCCTGTGGGTGGCCAGTGGCAGTCTGTTCCTGAAAGTGCCATGTTAAAGAAAGTTTCCATTGTTCTTCGTGGGAACGGGGCCATGCTGGGAGGCTCTGCCTGCGTGAACACCAGCTTCAGCAGTCTCTACAAGGCCACCTTTGACAACATAACCTTCTACCTGAAGAAGAAAGAGGAAAGACTGCAGCAGCAGTTAAAGAAGAAGCAGTGGCCGTGGAGTCCCCCACCTGGGCCAATGAGCAGGCCAAGAAGATAGGCCAAGGAAGTCACCCTGGGGTTGCAGATCTTGGCTGTCGGGGGTGCCCTGCACCCTCGAAATAGGAAAAGCGGTTTTCGCTTGTTCCCCCTGCATCCTGGCATCTCCCTTCAAAAAGGAAAAGGTGACATCAGGTGCGACCCGTTCAGCTCAGAGAACGGGACTGTCTCCTGGGCTCTAGAACATTCTGTGTCGCTTGGCACAAGGCTCTTGCCTGGTGCCTGTGCACCCTTTCTGGTTGAAGGGAAGCCAGACAGACGGGTGGAGTGGAAGCGCTTGAAGCACTTTATCTTCACGTTGGAGGCAGCGTGTGAACCTGCAGCGGTGGCAGCTGTGGGTTTTCTGCTATTCTGGAGCCTGGCGTGCTTCCTCTAGGAGGATCTATCGCTGATGCTGTGGACGCTTTCCTGTTGTTCCCACCGTCTCACCGTCCAGGTGATGCGCTGCCCCGCAGTAGCTGCTGGCCATGAGAGACTGTTGAAGCTTAGAACATAGAATCCTTTTGTGTATCAAAAGTTGGAATGCTTCATGTTTTTCTTAAGTGCCTTGTTTTCCTTTTAACAGTGATCTGGAAACAGTGCTGACTGCAAAACTGAGGCCCACTCCCCTGTGCTGGGGACCAGGGGTTTCAGAACAGAGGGGCAGTGCCAGACCATTGTCCTCCTGTACCAGCAGCCTGACCTCCTTCACAATTCTGGGGCATCTGGCGCAGGGCATGCTCTCGTTAATAGTCTGCTTTGAAAATCTTGGTTTTAGGAGAAGTTAATGTTGGTCTTGTTGGTATCTTCACTTAAGACAGGGCTGGCAAACTGGCCTGTGGGCCAAATCCTGTCCATTGCCTGACATATGGCCTGTGAATGGTATTTACATTTTAAAAATTGTTGAAAACAAATTAAAAATATATTTCATGACACGAAAATAATGAAATTCAGATTTCAATGTCTGTGAATGAACTTTTATTGACACAATAAAAAAATAAAAGAAATAAATAAAAAAACACACACATACTTTTGTTGAGCTGATGTATTTGAAAGTCAGTTTGCGTACTTCATGACATTTTGCCCCAAAATATCATAGTATGTATTTCTTTTTCTTTCTTTTTTTTGAGATAGAGTCTTGCTCTGTCACCAGGCTGGAGTGCAGTGGTGCAATCCTCCTACTCCATGGTTCAAGTGATTCTCCAGCCTCAGCTTCCGGAGTAGCTGGGATTAAGGCACGCGCCACCACATCCGGCTAACTTTTGTATTTTTAGTAGAGACGGGGTTTCACCATATTGGTCAGGATGGTCTCAATATCCTGACTTCATGATCCGCCCACCGCAGCCTCCCAGAATGCTGTGATTAGAGGCATGAGCCACCGCACCCGGCCATAGCATGTATTTCTTAAGGACATGCACACATGCCTGCATAACCATAATCACACCCAAGAAATTTAATTTTCATCCAATAATGATATCATCTAATACCCAGCTCAGATTGAAATTTCCCTCAGTTGATTACACAAAAATGTGTTTTCAAGCTTCTGAATGTGTGCCAACCTGAAAATGAGAAATATATTAATTTTTTTCTCAGTAATTTATTATGAACTTTTCCAAACATACACTAAAGGTGAAGGAACTTCCTCATTGTAGATTTAATTCAAATTTCTCTGTCTTAAACACGAAGTTTATATGTTTAAGAGCACTTGTGGGTTTTGGTGTGTATGAATCTTTGTGTTTCTCAATTTCTGAGTGTTTTGTAAATTGGAGAGTTTAGTTCTTTATCTATGACATGTGTTGCAATTATATTTCTCCCAGTTTGTCACTTGTCTTTTGACTTTGCTTGTGGTGCTTGCTTTTTTTTTTTTTTTTTAACAAAGGTTCTTCACATTTTATTTTATTTATATCTTGCTCGGTTGCCCAGACTGAAGTGCAGTGGTACAATCATGACTCCCTGCAGCTTTGACCTCCTAGGCTCAAGTGATCCTCCTACTTCGGCTTTCCAGGTTGCTGGGACTACAGACATGCACCACCATACCCAAATAATTGTGTGGATGTGTGTGTGTTTATATGTGTGTGTGTGTATGTGTGTTTGGGGGGGGGGGAGACAGCCTCCCCATGTTGCCCAGACTGGTCTCAAACTTCTGGGCTCAAGAGATCCTCCTGTCTCAGCGTCGCAACGTGCTGGAACCATGCCTGACCAGTCCTTTTAATTGATGTCAAAATTATTGCTTTTTTTCTGCTATTAAATCTGGATGACGAACATGGTTTAAATTTTTTCCCACCACAAGATTATAAACAAATTCACTTATGTTTTCTTCAAGTACTTATATAGCTCATTCTTTCCATATGAGTTTTTTTCAAATGACTGTTCAGTTTTCCTAACACCATTTATTAATAAGTCTGTCTGTAATTTGAGATGCCACCTTATTTATATGAAAATTTTCTTTTTAGTTGGTTCTATTTCTGAACTTTCCATTATGTTCCAGATCTATCCATTTATACCACACTGTTTTAATTATACAAAAGATTTATCGTGCATTGATATTTAATAGGGTTCTCTCTCTTCATTGATCTTTTTTTCTGGTTTTCCTAATTATGCATATATGTTAGTTTATCCACGTGAACTTTGCAATCAATTTCTGTAGTCCCAGGAAAACTACATATTGCAATTTTATTAGGGTGGTGTGAAATTAGGGATAATTTATATCATTATGATGTCAAGTTAACTTATCCAAGACCAAGAAATATTTCCATTTGTCTTTTAGGAATGTTTTAAATTTTAATTTTTAAATCCATATGGATTTTACACATTACCTCTTAAGTTTATTTCCAAGTATTTTATATTTTTGTTGTTATTGCAAATGGAATTTTTTCTTTTATCTTCTAACTAGTTATTTCCGTACACACAAGTTTACACTCACACACACACGTGATTTTTGTACACTCATTTTGTAGCCTGCTAACTTACTGAGTTCTTTTGTTCATTTAGTGTCATCATTTTTTCTATAGGGTTTTCCAGGTATGCTGTCATATCAACTGCAAATGTAGAGAGTTTTACTTTTTTTCCAAGTCTTATGCTGCAATTTTTAAATTAGTATACTGACTACTGTCTCCAATATGATGTTAAATAGCAATGCAGATGGTGGGCATTTTTACCTTGTTTCTTACCTTAGTGGGAATGTTTCTAGTATTCTAGTATTACTCCATTATAATATTCTCTCTCTCTCTCCCTCCCTCCCCCACCCCGTCTCTCTGTCTCTCATACATATATAAAATCATGTTAAAGGAAAATCCATTAACGTCTATTTTATCTAATACTTCTACTGGAAATGTATATTAAATTTTATAAAGGGACTTTTTGGCATGTGTGATTTGTTATACATTTCTCACCTGAAAATTTCTAAGAACTTTACTAATATCAGTACTCTACATTCTTCAACAATAGTTTCTTAAATTGATACAATGTATAGATGTTTTCTCAGCTCCAGAGAACCAGTAACATTGAATATCGTATTTTATAACCATGAAAAAACTTGATAAACACGCTGGCTTTCTTCACCAAAACTGTCTTATAATAGTGTGTTTCAATGATTAAGTACCTTTCACATGGCCATTTACGTACTCATCAAAGAGTCTTGAAAAGTAGTTTCTAACATTAATATTTTTAAGATACAAAAATGCAGACTTATAGAAGTAACATTACTCGAGCAAAGCAAAACAGCTTGCATATGGAGGAGAAAGACCTTGACTCCAGGACTGGCTCTAAAATGCTTTCTCTCACATCGTCCTTAAGAGCTGGTCAATGCTAATCTTCTGCCAGCAGAGGGCGCAATATTTCTATTAAAGTCCAGTCAAAGCGCTTGAGTGGGAGCAGCTAGTTCCCCCTTGCAGCCCTGTTTGCTGATTGCAGAACCTCAAAAGTCAGAATTTGTCTGTACCCTTGTAGTTGCAAATGACAGAACTGAAACTAGTCCTGCCCAAACCAGGTGGGCAGGTTGGACCGAAAGTGGAACAGGGTGTTTCCCCAAAGAGAACATAGAGTATAGCCCCAAAATGACAAAAAGCCTCTTCTGCTAGAAATATAAGATATCAGGGAACATAATACTCCAATGAAGAGACTTCTCTTCCCACTCCACCCTTCAGACCTGGCCTAGCCAACAGATCACTCCCTAGGTTTCTATCTCAACCTCCAAAGACCCAATTAAGAACATTTAAATTCAGCTTTTGCATATTTTATCCACAAAAGTCCAAGTCATTATTCTGTGTCGATGTTTTGCCACAGGGATATTCTTTCATACGGTTTTATTCTCCAAAGCTTCAGTCTGGCCTTTCCACTGACTCTGTAGCTCTGTGAAACCAAGCTGTAGGTGTGAGTACATTCTGTTGACTTAGCAGATATGAGCTCTGAGGCTGGGTTAGGTGTAAAGAAATTTCTCACCCTTTTACTAACATTGTGAATAAATTCTAGTCTCTTGTGTGAAAAGACTATAAAAGGAGTTCACCTGGGGATGAGAACATTTCTAAGATTATGTTTTTATTCTTTCCCTCTGAAAACTTGCATAGGCAGAAAGAATGAGCCAGAGGCCTTGGGGAGTTGAGCAAAGTAACCAAAATTCACATGCAAAATTCCATTTCATTTAAAAATAAACCTATTACATGGAAATTTTGAAATTCATCTCCTAGATTATGTGTTTAGTACACAAACACACACACGCATGTGCACACACACACACACACACACAGTATCCACACCTCGAAATGAAAAGTAAAATGTGCCCAAGTATGGTGCATAATTTTATCTCAATATGACTTACTTTTGGATTCTACTTTCCTGACCCTGCCCAAAGTACAATGTATTTTTTATTCAAAAGTCAACACTCAAGATTAATGTCCGTAGATAACAATAATAGTTGAGTGCTTACTATACAGAAACTATCCTGCCAACAACCTTTGGAGGAATTCCCTCCCTTGGAATTGCTGTTGACAGAGCGGATGTGAGCTCTGCTTGCTGTTGACCAGCAAGCTTGCTGTTGGCTTTAAAGGGATACTTGAGAGGTCACGTGCTGGTCTGGTTTGGCTCTGTATCCCCATCCAAATCTCATCTTGTAGCTCCCGTAATTCCCACATGTTGTCGGAGGAATCCAGTGACAGATGACTGATTTATGGGGGGCAGGTCTTTCCCATGCTGTTCTCATGATAGTGAATGGGTCTTAGGAGAGCTGATGGTTTTAAAAACGGGAATTGCCCTGCACAAGCTCTCTTTTGACCTGCCACCATCCACGTAAGATGTGACTTGCTCTTCCTTGCCTTCCGCCATGTTTGTGAGGCTTCCCCAACCATGTGGAACTATGAGTCCATTACATGCTTTTTCCTGTATAAATTACCCAGTCTCAGATATGTCTTTTGTCAGCAGCATGAGAACAGACTAATACACACAACCCTGGCAATTCAGGCCCCCCTGCACTGCCCTCAAGAAGGCCGACTGGAGCCCCCAACCCTTAAGGGTTGTGTCAGTTCAGAGGCTGCTCTTAGTAACTCATGTGGCTTGTCAGCTTGGTTTCTTCTTAAGTAATGGAAGCTTATTTTTCCAAACCTTTATTCCATAAATACTTGGGGATTTAGAGTTAAATTTTTGCAAGTTTTAACATTTTGATTGTATGCAATTCCTCCTTTAGTCTTTTGTCACCTCTATTTTTGTTCTCTCTGTTTATCCTTTAGCTTATTTTAGCTTTGTCGTGATTTTACCTTTCTACATCTTATGGGTCTAGCATTTTTACTTTTCATCCTGTCTATTCTTGACTTTACAATGTATATTTTATCTCTTAATCTTTTTTTAATTTTACCATAATTTTCTACCTTAATCTGTACTTTAACTTTTTAGTTATAGCTCTTTTGATTTTTTTTATTTTTAACCAACTCTATTACTTTAACTTCTGAATAATTCTTGCCTCAATCCTTTTACTTATAGTTCCTTTTTTATTCTTTTAACTTAAATTTTTGTTCACATGTTTTTCTTTTTAAATATGTTCTCTTTTGCCCATAGTACTTTTAAAAATATTTTATTCTTTTATTTTTTAACTCTCAAGCTGTAGTACTGGGCAGTTTATGATCTGGAAGAAACACAGCTGAGGTGAACGTACACACATGGAACATTGGATACTTTTTTCCTTCTAGCCATCTCTGCTTTTATCTTTCTGACTGCTTAGCAAATCGTTCATCATTTTCAGTGTTTTTCTCCAAAAACAAGTAACTGGGCTATGTCAGAGACCAAAGAATGACAGCCCTTTCCCAGGGCCCTAAGCTTCCTACTTGTGCAGGCAGCATATTTGAAATACTAGAATGAATGTCTCTTTGTAAAGAGTTACATCTAAAAACCTATGGTCTCTGATGTATAACTCATCTATAGATGGGGTGGAGATTGGGCAGAAAGTGCCTCTTCTTCCTCCAGTTTTCTCCATTGCTTTAAACCATGAATTCCACTGCTTGAACCAGAAACCCATGAGATATCCACACAAGTTCTGTGCATTCTACCTCCAAACTATGGCCCATATTTTTCCTTTCCTCGTCAATTTCACTTCTCACCTGGGCTACTACCATATCATCCCAACATTGCTTCTAATCTTGATTCCTTCTATCTATTCTCCATATAGCATCCAATGTGATCATGTCACTCCCTACATGAAACCTGTCAATGGTTTCTCAATGCAACTCAAATAAAATTAGAGATATTCACTGGAGCCTCCACCATGTGGCATGGTCCCCACCTGTCTCTTCCACCTTAGCGTGTTCCTTTAGCCTCCTCCCTTACACCGATCCTTTGGTTCCTTGGCCACGCCAAGCTATCTCTCACCCCCAAACCTTCGTACATATGAGTCCCTCTTTCTGGGGTACTTGCTCCCCTACTCTGTACAATGTTGGTTCTTTCTCATCTTTCGAGTAGGGTGACCAACCATCATGGTTTGCCTAGGACTAAAGGGACTCTGGGGATGCAGGACTTTTAGTTTTAAAACCAAGAAAGTCCTGATCAAACTGGGATTACAGGCATGCACCACCATGCCCTACTAATTTTTTTTTTTTTTTTTAGTAAAGACAGGATTTCACCATATTGGTCAGGCTGGTATCGAACTTCTGACCTCAGGTTATCTGCCCGCCTCAGCCTCCCGAAGTGCTGGGATTACAGGTGTGAGCCACCACACCCAGTCAAGAGGTTGTTTTTTCACACAACCTGTATACATACAGAAAAGCATTGTTTCTTTTCTGATATAAGAGAACAGGTGTTCCTCCCAAGACCCCAACCTTTGGGTTTCAGCAGGGGAAAAAGATTTAATATTCAATCCATTTCAAACCTTAGGCCAATCCAATAACAATGATTAAATATCAGATTTTTTAGGAAAATGCTCATTACCTTGTTTATCTGCCACCTTCTATGCTATTCCCACTTACAGTAGCACTGGAGACAAAATGATTCATGTGATTTTGTGCCAGGAGAAGTCATGTAACATCTATTCTTCCATCATTGCTATCCCAAGCAGCACAGTATCTGGTGTTACATCTGCTGGAGTATAATTGGCTGATGGTGTTCCTGGGCTTTCTGCTGGCATCTACTCCAGCCTTACAGGTGATGCATGCATGGCCTCTTCTCTACAAAACAATAAGTGTGCGGGGAGGGGGCAGGGTGTGGGAGGGACTGGCATGTCATGCTAATCAGGCCTACCTTTAGCTATTGCCTGACTATAGACCCAAGTCTCTTCCAAGTCCATGTAGTCCCACAGAGCCAGTCGGTCTCCCTCCAATATCTGCTGTGGGACAACCTGTCCTCTCAATGGCAGGGGCGATGACAAACTCTCTGCTTTCAATCTGAAACAAAGAGGCTTGGAGTTTAAATCAGAGCTACTCTCTTCCTGGTCACACCCAGCAGCTGTCTTGGCTGGGCTGGTTCACACTACATTGGCATGGAGCCTCATCTCCTCCAGAATCTCAAACTGTAAGCAGGGAAAGCCACTCTGTCTCCAAGTTCTCTAGCCTCCCACTCTCCACACCATGGCTCAGAGGCTCTAGCATGACACATTGTTATTGGATTGGCCTAAGGTTTTCTCTGTCCCTCCTGATTCTCTCTCCCTGATTTTCCTACAGCATCAGAACAGGGAGGGGCAGGTTTCCGTCACCACCACTCCCTTCAGGCCTCATCACCTGGCATCCCAGCTGGAGCATCTTCTTTACATGAGCTCCACCATCTGAATTTCCAGGTCTGAAAACAGAAAACCCTTTCCCTCTCACCAATGACTGGATTGTAAGCCTTACTGTCAAGCTTTAAAAATGTCAGAGTTGGAATATTACCTTCTTCTCACTCTCACGTGGCTTCTGTAACAGATCTGAATCTCTTCCAAAGCTAAGGGGTGATTGTCGTGTACCTGGAAAGGCACAGAAATGCTTCCCTGTTAAATGACATTTTCTTTTTAAAGTGTGTTATTTCTTCTAATTGAAGGTAAAACCTCACACATTTTATTTCTCACCAAGCTATCACTGTCAGGTCTTGTGTTTCTTATTCAGTTTACAACACAGAATTTAGCCTTGAATACTTTACGTAGGAGACAGATTTATTTTTATACATAGTGAAAACAGCTGATAACAAGTATAGGTACTTCCAAATATGGATACAATCTTTGCACAATGATTTTCATATCTAGGCTAACCACTCTTAAGATATTTATAAAATTGTGATCTTCTAAAATAACTTTGTTTCTTTTTTATGATCTCCTTTAACAACTGTTTAGTGACGTCTACTTGTAGCAATTTTTCCACACTCTCAATATTAAGTTAGATGGTAAAAAGAATAGTCTTAACTCATTTCCATAAAGTTTGAAATCAGACAATTTTCTGAAATTCAGTCCTCAGCTTCACAAATGTAATTCATACCATGATTTCTATTTTTGGAATCTGACTTCAGTGTAGCAAAATAGGTCAAATTATTTGCCAGTTGATTTCCCTCAAGAAACAATTTCACTAGGAATGAGTGGATTACACAATGTGTTTATATAACCACTTATGAATACCCATGAAAGGGTATCGTCAAAATGTGATGAGTTAAAATGTAAATCAAAAAACCAAGTCTTTGATCCAATCTTCCTGGTTATCCAAGGGAGGTTTTAAAAAAAATGGATTTTTAAAAATTAACATTTCAAAAAATCTCTTCGACATTTGGCAGAACTAAGTCAATTGCTGCTACCACTTGTTTAGTCAATTGATTAAGGAGTGCAGAGAACTGTGTAGGGATTAAGCAATGGGACCATATTTCCTTTATAGTGATACATTCATAGTGTTCGTCATATTTTATTTTAAGGACAGATCATTCCTGGTAACTGTAACACTCAGATGCATTATGCAAAATATTTCATTTTTGATTTTCAGTTTTATAACATGTCCAGCAATAACACCAATCATGCAGGAGAATCATCATTTTCATTGGTTTATATTAAAAAGTTAGAGACTTCTTGAAACACAGGATTAAGTAGATAAAAAGAGGCCCAAGGACTGAGCCCTGAGTCATTCTGTCTCCAGAGATGAAGCCAGCAAAGGGACTGACAACTGAGACGGAGGGAAACTAGGAAGTAAAGTGAAAGGCTGTAAGGAGGAAGGGAGGGACTAGTGACGTCAAGTGCTGCTCATAGGTCAAAGGACGGAACCATTGGGCCAATTGGCTCTGATGGCCTGCTGCTCCACTGCTGCCTTCATCTCACCCTCAAGCCCTTCTTCTCCCATCTCCCACGCCCACTGTGCTTTTGCCATACTGACCTGGATGCTCCTCAAGCAGACTCATGCCTCAGGGCCGTGTACTTGCAGTTTCCTCTGTTTAGGATGCTTTTTCCCCAGATGTCATCGAGGTTCGCTCTCTTCCTTTAGGTTTCTGCTCCAGTGCCATTTTATTAGCAAGGACTTCCCTGTCTAGCCTTGCTGAAAGAACACCGCTAGCCACTGACCCTTGACTCTATTCCTATTATCTCAAGTATTAATGTCATAATATCATTATGACATAATATTTATAATGTGATAAACATTATAAATAGATAAAGCTATTTGGTAAGAATATCAACTCAAGGAGGTCAGCAACTAAAATATTGCCTGGCATGTAGTGATTAATCGATAAGTATTTTGAATGTATATCAATTAATTGAATGCAATGAATAAAAACAGCTGATCAAGAATATGTTTATGGTAACTAGATATAGTTATATATAAGGTATATATATATAATAAGATATATATAAATATATATATAATAATATATATATATAAAATAAGATATAGTAATTATTAATCTTCCAAGAAGGGTGAATACCCCAACCTTGACTAAAGGACATATTTTTAGAATCTGCAGAACAAACGTGTTGCAAACGCTCTCCTCAACCCTTTTATCTAACAGGAAGTAAATGGCTACCTAAGAGCATTCTTTTCAAAGTTCTAGGTTAGACCAGGCATGGTGGCTCATGTATTCTCAGCGCTTTGGGAGGCTGAGGTGGGAGAATGGCTTGAGCCCAGCAGTTCGAGACCAGCCTGAGCAACATGGTGAAACCTGTCTCTACTCTTGAAAAAAAAAGTAAAACAACAAAGTTCTAGGGTAGATACTTTACCCTTTTTGAATACCCTGTATTAACAACTGTTTCTAAAGTGTTTAACTTTATTTTGAATGAATTAAAAAGTATATGCTGTCTAAGCTTTTGTTTGCACACAGATTAATACAAGAATCACACAATACTAATGCCTACATATTACTTTAAATTTTATTCCATTTTAAATCTTAATTTACCTATATTAACTCCTTAATAACTATGTGTATACATAATTTTGAGACTTCACTTTTCAACTAACACTTTTATGGATTTTAGAAATTTCAGCTTTTAAAAAGCTTCTGGCTTTGTGAGAGAAAGTATGCAAGGCAGTCAACCAATTGATGGTAGTGGTGGAACTTCTGGAGGGCCTGCTGCCATCATGCTGCCTGCAGTGGGGGGGTGCCAGTGGTGGCATAAGGAGTGGCTGCAGAAGCAGCAGTGGCAGCAGTGGGCCCCTGTGCCCTGTGTTCCCAAGATGGCCAACTGCACCAGCCCCACTCTGCACAGCTGGGCAGGGCCCACTCCCAGGCCTGTAGCCTTCACCAGAGCCTCCCTTGCTCCCTATTGCATCCCAGGAACCCATGAGCACCCAGCCACAGGCACAGCTGGGACTCACAGGGCCACCCCTGGAGCTTCGGGTTCGTTTGTGCAGGGGCTGGCTGAGGTCGCTACACCACCTGCACCTCATCCTCTGCTGCTACAGAGAAAATGTAGAAAGGAGGTATGGCCAGTGCTGTGCACTCCATGGAGCACATGAGAACTGGGAACAAGCAAGAGCTCCGCACTTTGCAAGTTGGCAGGGCAGAGCTCCCCAGAGGCAACTGCAGCCATCCAAGCTGCAGCTGCAACCAGGGCACCCCTGTGCTCTCAGGAGCCAGAAGCAGGCAGGAGCCCCACCGTCCCAGGCACAGCGACAGCAGCCCAAGCTGCAGCTGCAGATCCAGGCATCTCTGCACTCTCAGAGGCCTGAGAAGGCACGCCCTCTTCCCCTGCAGGGTAGGAAATGCCTGCTTCCACTGCCTGGCTTCTCCCTGCTGTCAGCAACTGCTCCAATCTTGGAGCAAAGGCGGGGCCAAGCTCAGGTGCCCAACCAGGTGTGCACACACTCGGGGAAGCACTGACACACCAGCCCCCTGCTGCCTCGGCCCCCTCTGGACTTAGGGCATTGACAAACACAGGAGGGAGGCTGAGTGGGGGGTTGAGGAAAGCCCAGTGCTGGCCCGCGTGTGCCCCTTGGCATGAAAAGCCTGAGCGCCATGAACAGTGGCAGGAGGCGGACAGGCTCCTGGGTAGAAGGGAGTGGGTCCCTGGTGAAGCCGCACTTTCAAGCCGGGGAAGGCCTGAAGCCTGAGGGCTGGGCTGCCAGTCCCGAGGACCCAAAGGAGAACTTGCGACGCTTTTCCTTGTGCTTGCCAATGGCTACCCATGGACCAATCAGCATGCACTTCCTCCTCTCTGAGCCCCATAAAAACACCAGACTCAGCCAGAGTCAAAGAGTGGATGGAGAGATGATGGGGCGATGACAGAGAGATGAAGGGATGACCTGCATGCAGAGAGGATCCACACACTCCAGGGCATCCTCTCTGCTGAGAGCTGCAGAGATGACAGGACAACCTGCCTGCAGAGAGAAACTTCTTCTGTGCTGAGAGCTGAAGAGATGACAGGATGACCTGCCTGAAGAGAGGATTCACCCACTCCAGAGCCTCCTCTCTGCTGAGAGCTGCAGAGACAACAGGATGACCTGCCTGCAGAGAGGTGCTACCTCTGTGCTGGGAACTGAAGAGGTGACAGGATGAGCTGCCCTCTCTGCAAGAGCTGAACACTCATTGGAACACCCTGGCTAAAGACAGGAGCTACCCACTGTGGGTCTCCTCTGAGCTGTTCTATCACTTAATAAAACTCTTCATCTTGTTCACCCTCTGCTTGCCTGCATACCTCGCTCTTCCTGGACATAGGACAAGAAGTCGGGACCCACTGAATGGCAAGGCTAAAAGAGCTGTAACACAAACAAGGCTGAAACATGGCCCTGCTCACCACATTGCAGGCAAAAAGAGGGAGAGAAGAGCTGCGGCCCTTTGGGGAGCCCAGACCTGGGTGTTCCCTGAGCCAGGGCTGTGATTCCCTCTTTGAAGCCCTGCAGCTTCTGAAGTCTCCAAGCTTCCAGGCCCCACAGCATTCACAAGTACCAACTTTGGAAGCTGCTTGTGGTGCACCTAGTCTAGATGCAGCCTTGCAGGGAGCCAGCACCAACACCAGCACCTGGAGCTGCCCGCCCACAGCAGCAGCTGGCATGCCTGGCTATGTGCAGTGGCCGGATCTCACGCTCACTCACAGACCCTTCCTTACTCCACACCTGGCTTGCCCTTGGCAGGCATGGGATCCAGGTCAGTAGCATGAGCTGAGTGCAGCCTGCTGGGCCAACTGGGTGAAACAAGCCCAGAGGGCCAGAGCAAAACTCGGGCAAAGGCACCACTGGCCACAGAGGATTCCGGTTGGTGAAACGACACCCCAGGAATCCCATAACACAATGAACATTTGCAGTCATCATCCCAGTGTGTGGATTGAGTAGAAAAGAGAAATAACATGCCCTCACTAGTGCTTCCATATGCACAGAAACCACAGACTTTGGAACAGCATCCCTGGCATCTTTGTTTCGAAATGACATTGAAACACTGAACCAAGTCAAATAAGGGGACAGTTGCAACTTTGCTGACTCATTTGTCAAGAATAAAAAAATACACAAGCAAATTTGAATGAAGGCCAGAAACAGTGGCTCACACTTGTAATCTCAACACTTTGGGAGGACGAAATGGGAAAATCATTTGAGCCCAGGGGTTCAAGACCAGCCTGGGCAATATATCAAGATGCCTGTGATCCCAGATATTTGGGGGGCTGAGGTGGGAGAATTGCTTGAGCCAGGAGGTTGAGGCTGCAGTGAGACTTGATCACTCCACTGAATTCCAGACTGGGTAACATTGTAAGACCGTGTCTCAAAAAATATATTTAAAAAGCAAATGGAGAGAATGTGAGGAGAATCATCTGTGAAGGAAACTGGAAGGTCTTTTCCAATTTCTAACAAGACAGTGGGCCCTGAGAAAATATCTCATAGAGAGAGAATGATTAGAACATTCTCTCTAACAATGATGGTAGTCACATGAATGTGTGTAAATATATAGGCAACAAGATAGTATCAATAAGTTGAATGTGCCTTAACAAGCTGAATGTGCCTTATTCTTTAGCTGTCTTGAAAATAAAAGCCTAACCTAGTCATCTACCTGCATGGGGAGAATAAGGTGGAATTAGAAGTGCAGATATGTTGTAATTAGCGAATTTTAGTGGCTGACAATCACTAAGCGTCTGTTGAAAGATTAAGTGAACCGTAAAATTAGAAAATTACAGCCTCCATCAAGGAATGCAGCCCTCCCAACATCTCGAGACCCATTTCAGACTTATAACCTCCAGAACTGTGAGACAATAAATTTGTGTTGTTTTAAGCTTCTAAATTTGTGGTTACTTGTTACAACAATAGGAAACTCATACAATAATTTTTATAGAAAGAATATACAATTAAATGCAAAAAGTACACGCATCTTAAGTGTACAGCTTGAAGAGTTGTCTTCCACATATTGAGCGTAGTTAACTCGTAGATCAAGTCATAGCACATCCCAGCAGCAGCCCATGACTCCCTCCTGCAGCTGCCCAGTTTGCACACTGCACCCATAAAAGGAAAGAAAAATTCATACACTCAAAATACTTCTGACACCAAATGTGTGGAGTTTTACCTCACATTAAGCAATTCTCCAGTCTCCAGATACCATCTGGGTGTCCTACAATTCACTCATGATACTAACCACCCAGAGTTAGTGCAGACCCCACAGGTTGAGGGCTCAGCCTCGCAAGGCTGAAACCAAACTTAGACACCAGTCAGCAGTCCCAAATTGTGACCTGTCCATCTGGCTAACTAGCTATCCATTGGAGGTTGCCATGACCTCCTCCTTAGGTTTGATAATTAGCTAGAATGGCTCATAAGACTCAAGAAAGTGCTTTATTTGTAATTAGCAGTTTATTTTAAAGGATACCATTTAAGATCAGCCGGATGAAGAGATACACAGGACAAAGTATGAGGGTGGAGCTGAGAGGTTCCATCCTGCTCCAGGTGGTCCTCCCTCCCAGAACATCCATGTGTTCACCAACCCTGAAGTCCTCCAAGTCCTGTCAGTTAGGGGTTTTATGGAGGTTCTATTAGGTAGACATGATTGACTAATTCGTGGTCCCCAACCTTTTTGGCACCAGGGACCAGTTTCGTGGAAGACAATTTTTCCACAGATGGGGGGTGTGGTTTCAGGATGATTCAAGCACATTACATTTATCATTCAACTCTCATAAGGACGATGCAACCTAGATCCCTTGCATACTCGGTTCACAATAGGGTTCACACTCCTACGAGAATCTAATGCTGCTGCTGATCTGAGAGGAGGCGATGCTCAGGCAGGAATCTTTGCTCACCTGCTGCTCACCTCCTGCTTTGCAGTCCCATTCCTAACAGGCCATAGACTGGTACTGGTCCACAGCCTTGGGATTGGGGAACCCTGCACTAAATCATGGGCCATTGGTGACTGAGCTCAATCTCCTGCCCTTCTCCCTCTCCAGAGGTTGAGGGAGGGAGGGAGTGCTGAAAGTTCCAAGCCTGTAATCAACCATCTGATTCCTCTAGTAACCACCAGCCTCCGAGAGTCCCCTCATGAAAACAAACTCAGTTATGATGAAATAATATACAATAGCTAATATAAATAACAAAAGACATTCCTCTTGCCTTTATCACTCAGGATTTTGCGAGTGTTTAGAAGCTATGTGCCAGGAACTGGGGATGAAGACCTAATGTATGTTTCTTATATTCTTAATGTGTCACAATATCACAGCCTCCAAAAGTAATCTCTATTCTGACTTTTATAAATGTTGATTAATTTTGCCTGAATTTAAACTTCACATAATTAAAATCATATGATTAATTTTTGCAAGACAGTAATTTGAAATAAGTCAGAAGTACTTTTTATTCCTGGCAATCTTTCTTACTCCCTTGGCCCCTTCAGAGAAGAGTGAAGAACTCAGCTGCAAAGAAATTGATGTCACCTTTAGAGATAATAGTTATGAAAGCCAATGTTTTTCTTATCAAGCGCCAGGTTTTATTGTGAGAAGAAAGGAACTTTGAGTTTAGTTGAGCCAAAGCTAGAAGAGTATACCAAGCAGGTCTGACCCACAGCCTCTGGGCTGTATACGGCCCAGGATGGCTCTGAATGTGACCCAACACAAATTCATAAACTTTCTTAGAACATTGAGAGTTTTTTCTAATTTTTTTTAGCTCATCAGCTATTGTTAGTGTTCTTGTATTTTACATGTGATCCAAGACAATTCTTGATCTTCTATTATGGCCCAGGGAAGCCAAAAGATTGGATACCCCTGGAATTTAGCATAGAGTTCATTTTAAAAGTTAACTGGACTTCCTGTCTCTGAACTGACAGTCCTTTCCTTACAGGCCCTTGAACAACTGCACAGACCATTCGTCACTGTGTGTGAGTCCATACGCATATTATCACCAGGTGTTCCACTCAAACTCTGTCTGTGGGAAAGACTGCCCTTTGCCACTGTCTTTCAAGTTCAACCGTGGTGTCAGATTTGCATTGCAGTCCAAAGGATTTTCTTGCCCAAATTCTGCTTCCTTCCCTTTTTATCTCTCATGGGATTACTCCTTCCCCTTCTCATCAAACCTCCTCTACTTACTTCTGTCTTAGCACCTGCTTTCCAAAGAAACCAGCTGACCTCTTCATACCTTTGGAGGAGTGATGTTTAGAGGAATGGAAGAAGAGCTATGTGCATATGCAGGGTGAGGCTGTATGCAGAGAATTACAGTAACTGCTTTATGTCATGGGGTAGGTGATGAGAACTAATACAAGAGGAAGAAACTAGAATGAGGACAGATAAAAGAATATAAGTCTTCTCCTCTACTCTTGAGAATTTGGGGGAAAATTGGTGAGGTCACCAGCTTCCCCACAGAAAGTTGCACAAGACTGGAGTTACTTTATTTGAATGCCAAAGCAAAGGGGAACCCAGAAGGCTAGAGAATTCCTGGTACCGTGTATACTAAATGCAGCAATAGGTTAGAATGGTACACCTGGGAAGAGTATGAGTAGGAAGGAGAGAAAACAGCACTAATTAAAAGTGCAAACTCTGGGTTTGAATCCCATCTCTGCTATCCTACCTAGTTGTGTCACCCTGGCCAATTTACTTCATGTTTTTGAGCCTCAGTGTCATCATCTGTAAAATGGTGATAACAAGAGGAACTATCTCAAAGGATTAAGGTGAGGGTGAAATAAAACAATTCTTGAAAAGTACTTAACCAAGTTCCTGACCTAGACTACATATTCTGTAAATGGTTGTTATCTTACTAATTCTAGGAAACATCTGCCAGGGAAGACAGATGATATTAAAGAAACAAGACCAGACCAGGGATTTTTATTATTCTCTCACTCATAGATACAGTATTGCTGTAGTTCAAGCAGAGCCTGCAGTTATAAGAACTTTGAAAAAGAACTTAGTTACTAAATGCATTAGAAATAATGTACAATTTCTACCCTACAGGTGCCACGTGACATATTAAACATTTTATATCACCTTGCTCATGGTTGTGCTGAACTCTTAACATAGTGTTTCATCAATGTTTATTTAAACTTTCGGATATGCTACAATCAGAAATGGGGATTTCCAAATTGCTTAACTGTTATTCAAGGACAGTTAGGGGAAGCTCAGATGTTCTTTCCGGGTTTTTATGGTTTTTATTTGCAGCTGTGTTATTGCAACAGCAACCATATTGGTGCTGTGAACTTATGTAACAAAGAGAAAAGGTATAACATGAAGTAAAATGTATGAGAGGTCCCCCGGAACAGCCTGCATTCCATTCCAATACCCTGGCCTTTACTCTGTTGCTTCTCATCTCAAATCAAATTCTCCACATCTTGTCCCCCTTTGCCTAGGCCTCAGCTTCCATTCCCTGATGAGCAACTTCAGATGAGGGGTGCATCTTGTTTCTTCAGTCCTCCAGAGTTCTCCTCCCGAACTGTCATGAAAGGTGAGTACCTTGACGGCAATAGTCTATACCTGAAGTGGCCCAAAGACCTCCAAGCAGGAGCAATCCTTACACTATGTTAAAAGTTTGCTTAATTTAGTGATTTCTCACCCTGGTACAGTCCTAATATACAATTGTAACATTTTTTGAGCTTTCATTATGAACCAGGAACTGCCCCGAAGTATTTACATAATTGAAATATGTAAATTTTCACATAGGGTGTTGAATATGTAAATTTTCATAAGGATTGAATGTAATGTAATCCTTATATTAACCCTATGTACTATTATTCACATGTCCATTTTACTGATTAAAAAAATGGAGGCTGTGTTAAGTAACTGGCTGAAGGTCACCTAACCAGGAAGGAGATGCTGTGCTGCTAAATTGCCTCTCAGTGATAACTCCCTGGAACAGATGAAACTTTTGGGAGATACCCACAGCCGTTATTCTGCTCCTTCTAGTATCATAACAAACCCTAAGAATGTGGCTGAACATTAGTCTCTTTTTCATGCACGTCCTTAGTTTCTACTTCTAAAACAAGTGTGCAATGTTTTTTAAAATCAGAAAAAGATAAAGATATATTAAAAAGTAAAATATATCAAATTAATCTACAAGAAAGATCTTCTGGTCAGTTTTTTATTTCAAAAAGTATTTAAGACTGGGTACAGTGGCTCATGCCTATAATCCCAGCACTTTGGGAGGCTGAGGCAGGAGGATAGCTTTAACTCAGGAGTTTGAGACCAGTCTGGCCAACATGGCAAAACCCCCGTCTCTGCAAAACACACAAAAATTAGCTGGGCGTAATAGCGTGCACTTGTAGGCCTAGCTACTCAGAAAGCTGAGGTGGGATGATTGGTTGACCCTGGGAGATGGAGGCTGCCGTGAGCCAAGATCACACCACTGTACTCCAGCTTGGGTGACAAAGTGAGACACGGTCTCAAAACAGATAAAATAAAAAGCACTTAACCTTTTAAAGCCTCATTCCTTAGAGCAGCATATCCTAAACTCTATGCATATGACATCATCCAGGAATCTGGCTAACATGCCCTCTTTGATTCAGCTCCTGTGTTACTAATAGACTCCCAGGGGATGCTGCTGCTGGTGGTCTGTGGGTGACGCTTTTAGCAGCACTTTCACACCCTTATATTGTGGCAAAGATACCCAGCATTTTGTCTATGCCAGAAGCCCAACCCCTCACCCCCACTCAGTATGTTAAAGCCCCCTGGCTCCTCCAGACTCCCTGGAGTGTATCCCACACATACCCTTAACCTAATCTACCGACACACTCTTAACCTGCTGCTAGAGACTCCACACTGGTCCCTGGCACCGAAACCATTCCCACTGACTTCCTCATTCTTGTCTTCAGATCACTAAGGACTTCTGAAGGTCAAGGGCTTTTCTACCTCTGCACTGCATAGAGAGAAATGCTCTCAGTTCTCAGCTGAGGGACCCCACAGGTCTGTTCTAAACCTCCTCTCTTCTCAAGCTCCCAACAATTCTTCTCACCCAAATCTCCCTCAACAAATGACCTCATTTTTTAATTTGGAGCCATGTCAGGGGCCATTTGACACATCTGTGTCCTCTTTCTTCCTCCCAGACTCTATGGAACACTATTTCTATATCCATCTCTACTTCCTTGTTCACATGAGTGTATCCTCCCTGCTTCCCATAGTCAATCCACTGTCTGGGCCATTGGCACAATCCTTCTTCACCTCTACCTCCCCCACGTCCTCCCAAATGCTCCTTCCTCATTTTCCTCTTCTCTTCCCATCTCTAGTGTATTCCTATCCTCTATCCTCTATGAGGAACTATTGCAGGTTCCTGATTTGCAACCTGCAAATGTTCAGTTCTCCACTAAGAGAAATACCTTTCACTTGGTTCTTACCACTTCTCTGAGCCCCACCACTGCTTAGATGACTCAGGCGCATCATATACAAGCAAAATGAAGCCCCTGATTCTTCTCACCCTGCCAGGCCATACCTCTGCACCTCACCTCATCTTCCCAACTCAGGAAATGGTCCTAGCTTTCACTCAGACCAAAAACCTAGGAGTCATCCTTTGTTTGGCTTTCTTCTTAGACCCTCTCCCTTCAACATCATTTTGCATATCCTGTTAATGTTTCTACCACCATAATATAGTCCAAAGCTGACCCCTTGTTGCCATTTGCAGTGTACCAACTGGATCTAAACCATATTTATGCCTTGAATGAATTATTCAGCATCTTCCCATCATATTTCCAACTTCGACCCTTGCCCTATACAGTCCATTCTTCACAAAGCAGCCTAAGAGAGTTTAGAAGTTATAAATCTAATCATGCTACTTCTGTACTTGAAATCTACTGATAGCATCCCCTTGCACGTAGAGTAAAACACAAACTACTTCTCTGCCTCTCTGATGTCTTCAACCACTTTCCCCATAGTTTATCAAGCACCAGACGTACTGTGCTCAATCTATGCACTTTCTCTTTGTATAGACTGGAATGTGCCTATTGTGTGCCATGTTTCATCTTCATCATAGCACTTTTAATATCTGCAATTGTCTTCATCATTTACAGACTATCTCTCTCACACTAGAATGCAAGCTCCATAATAGTAGGGATCTTGCCTGTCTTACTCACCTAGCAGTGAATAAGCACCTAGTGGGGTCTAATACATACAGGCCTCTTGAACAAGTAAATGAATGAGTTAACTTACTCCTGGAAGCTACAGGCCAGTTCTCTACTATATAATTCACTGTAGCAAACTTCTGAAATGAATAATCTATGACAATTGCTTTCCTTTTTTCACCATTGTTCCCCATTTTCTCTGCAGTGTAACTTCTCCCTTCACCATTCTTTGGAAACTTCTGCCCTGAAGCTCACCACAGTGCTTTAATGACCAAACCAAACTGTCTTTTTTAAGATCTCGGCCACCTTAACCTTTGTGCACTTGACATTGTTGACCACTTCCCTTTTTTTGAAGAATCTCTCCTCTCCTTAGGCTTCTGAGTCACTTCTTCTGCAGACCAAATCTTTACCAATCCTTTTGCTGGCTCATCTTTCTACTGCTGATCTCCACTCATGAGTCTTCTCAGGTGTCCTGACACAGAGCTGTATCAGTTTCTCAAATCTACATATTCATTTTTGGTGAACACATCTCCTAGAACTTCAGCTGTTACTTCTTTGCTCATGAGTCTAAGTTAATCTCTGCATCCTCACTCTCTCCCCTTACCTTCAAACTCATGTTCCAAACCCATCCTCATGCTATGACTTTCATTTTTCTGTTGAGGAACTGCTCTTCCCAAAGAATGGAAAACACCTCTTAACTCTCACCATCTTACTCATTGCAATCTGTAGATTCTTCCTTTGAAATGGTTCTGTTCATCCTTCTTTCTAGTACTGACATTCTTCTCACCTCTCATGGAGATATACTACAGTAGTCCACTAATTAATTTCCCCATCTCTTGAGTCACCTTCTGATATGGTTTGGCTGTAGTCTCATGTTGAACTGTAGTTCCCATAATCCTCACATGTCATAGGAGGGACCTGGTGAGAGGTAATTGAATCAAGGGGGCAGTTTTCCCCATGCTACTCTCATGAGAGTAAGTTCTCATGAGATCTAATGGTTTTATGAGGGGCTTCCCCCTTTGCATGGCTCTCACTCTTCTCCTTCCTTCTACCAGGTGAAGAAGGACGTGTTTGCCTCCCCTTCTGCCATGATTGTAAGTTTCCTTAGGCCTTTCTAGCCCTGTAGAACTTTTAAACTTCTTTTCTTTATAAATTACCCAGTCTTGGGAAGTTCTTTATAGCAGCGCGAGAATGAACTAATACACCTTCCTCCAAGCTGGCTATATCCAGGCCCCCTTTAATAAATGGTTCCCCATTGCCTACAAGGAAAAAAGGCAAAGCTCAAGTTCTTTACTTATTCATTCAACACAAATAGTACCTAAAGTCAGTTTTCTGGACTTTCCTCAACATTTCCATTTACTTACTTTTTAGGGTATTTTCTAGAAGTGAAGGTATAATTCCATCACAGGGATCATCTACGTGGTTCCGTGGCATTAATCTTTATAAACAGCTGCTAAGTCCCAGAGAGCAGGATTGGGTCTTCACTTTTCTGCACCTGTGTAACACATCCAGCTCAGGAGATGTTCAATTAACATTTGTTCTATCAATTTCTTTTGACACATAAATCTTCTACATCCATTATTTGCAGAGAAGAAGAATCAGATAATAGATATAAGTGAACAATTGCATTAATAAGTATGATGGGCCGGGCACAGTGGCTCATGCCTGTAATCCCAGTACTTTGGGAGGCCAAGGCGGGTGGATCATGTGGTCAAGAGCTCAAGACCATCCTGGCCAACATGGTGAAACCCCGTCCCTACTAAAAATACAAAAATTAGCTGGGCATGGTGGCGGGCGCCTGTAGTCCCAGCTGCTCGGGAGGCTGAGGCAGCAGAATCACTTGAACCTGGGAGGCGGAGGTTGCAGTGAACTGAGATCACACCACTGCACTCCAGCCTGGTGACAAAGCAAGACTTCGTCTTAAAAAATAAATATATAAATAAATAAATATGATGAAACCACTGCAGTTTTAACAATATTAACAGTTATGTGTATGATCAACTGAAAATGTTAGTTATTTTTTCTCTCATTGACAGAAAAGTTTCTTTCAAGTGTAGATTAAAAATTCAACTAAATTTTCAATTCCAGCATGCTTCTTTTATCCTTAAGTCCTCCCTTGGTTTCCTTTTCCACCTAACTATCACTTTATTTGTTTCTTTCCCACACAATCAAGTTTCTTGAAAAAAAGAGTCTACACTCCTGCTTGACTTTAAGGAATGCACTCTACCAGGTTGCTCTCACATTTCTTCAGTCACCACACAGTGGACTCTCAATGTATGCTGAACGCATGAGGGAATGAATGCAGGGGCTCTTGTTTTCCCTAGGCACTTTCCCCCATTCTTACCACTTCATACCCACAGAAATGACTCCTTAGTGTAAAACTCCATTGTGACCTTTCTCCTTTGCTCCAGTCCTGTAGATCTCTAACTGCTACTGGGCATTCTCTCCTGGATTCCTAACTGGAAATTTCAATTCAGTATTTCCCTATCTAAACACATCATGCTTTCCCCTAACAAAGTTGTTCTTTTGTATTTGTTATACTCATCAGTGAAATGACCATCATCCTGGTCACTAAGTCCTAAACTGGCAATCATCTTAGAATCTTTCCTCTATTGCTGGTTCTTCCTCTTAGGTGGTTTTTGAATCTCTCTTACCTTTTTCATCCTATTCACCCTTTAAAGCTGTGCTCTGTTACCATCATTTCTAGGAAGCCCTCTCTGAACAGTGCATTTGTCCTCACTCATCTGCCCATTATAGCACTTAGCAACCAGGGGATGCTGAAATCATTAACTTAGGAGCTCTTCTCTCCCCAAGGAGGAGGGGTTCTTGAGAGCAGAGAGCAAGGCTCGGTTACCTCCCATCTTAGCACAGTTCTGACATAGGGTAGAACCTCTAAATATTTGTGGAGCTGTCAATCAAACTTAACTCCCACCTGCCCTACCTTCCCTGCTCTGATTCAAATCTAGTCACCTCTCACCTGGATTACGACAACAGGTGTGACTGCCATTATTCTCCCAGGGATGCCTAGCTCCAAACAGTCTCCACAATGTTGTCAGAATGAGCTTAGAAAACTCTAATGTTAACATGCCATGGAGAGGCCCAAAGAGCCAGAGACTTGCCCAACAGCACACAACTGGTTAATAACAGTAGGAAACTCTACTGATTGTCTATCACCAAGCCTTAAATGCAACCAAGAACTCCAACACAGCCAATTCTATCCATAACCATCCACCAAGGATTTTTCAGAGTCAGAAGATTGCAAAAGTGACTGTTTATACCAAATTCCTTAAGCAGCAAGATAAAGGCTAGATGCTGCCATCCCTAATGTCTTCAAATGTGCATTGTTTCCCTATTGAAACACTGCTCACTTAAGAACCAAAGGAAAATTCCCTATGAATGTTCTCAAGAAAATATGAACAAGTTCAAATTCCTCAAATGAAGTTACATCTGCTGTGGCAATCCCAGCACCTTACAACTTTGCGGGAAATGGGAAAAGAGGCACAACAGAAAGAGTGTCTGCTTTATCCAACTGCGTCACTCACTGTAACAGGAAACACATGGCCAAACTAAGGCAGTGAGTCTTCTGGCCTTACGATGGCCTCACTGGTACCCAAAAACAAGACAAGCAGAAAGTTATCTCCCTTGTGTGTCCAGACATTGATGATAAAGGAAAACGCACACAGTGATATTAGATTTGCCATTCTCCTGAATTACTACTCAACCAGAGTCCAATACAAAGAATGAAGAAAATTCTAAAATGATTCTGACATTTCCAGTTGTTGGGCATGGAGATGAGGGATCTAAATAAGAAAAGTAGACATTTGTGGAGATTTCAGAGGATAGGTTGGTAAGTGAGTTCACTTCTGCTGCATTTCTCCTCCCCGCTAAATCAACTGAGATAGCTAGGGTATGCATGATGCAATAACAAGCAACCTCAAGCCCCAGTGCTTTAAAACAGCAAACGATTATTATTGCTCCATTATGCATCCATTGTCGGTTGTCTGTGGTATCTACCCATGTTTTTGACAGCCTCACTTTAGGAACCATGCAGACTGAAAAAGGAACAACTGTCAGGAACCACATTGTCCAATTAAAACATAATGCAAGCCACGAATGTGAGTCACCTGTGTGATTCTAACTTTTGTAATAGCCATATTTTAAACTGTAAAAAGCACGCAAAATTAATTTCAATAATATTTTTAATTTACCCACCGTATTCAAAATAACATCTTTTCAACAAGTTGTAAAATGCAAAAATTATTGATGAGCTATTTTACATGCATTTTTGTACTAAGTCTTTGAAATCTGGTATGTCCTTGTCACTTATAGCACATCTCAATTTGGACTAGCCAGTTTCAAGTGCTCAGTGGCTACATGTGGCTACACAATGGCTGTAGGGTGGGTCTGTACATTGATAGAGAAAAGAGAGCTCCAGAGGATCTTACATCACAATGAAATGCTCAACAGCAAACTGATTGTACTTCCCAAACCCAAGGGCTGGGAAGTACAGCCCTATCATGTCCCTGGAAGACAGAGAGCTGGGAATATGCAGTGAGCAAACCTTCAAGATTGTCATGTTCGTCTTTGTGAATGAGATCTCCCCATAACAATAGCTACTATAACAATTATGTTGAATAAGCCAGGTTCCTAGGAGGCCATCAGAATAAGCCTTTAATTTTTTTCTTCCCATAACCCACTCAAATCAGTTCTTTCCCCACCCCAGCATGGACTCTCAGGCAGGTTCTATCATATTCCCCATCTCTCTTAGAGAACAAAAAGACTTTCAGCCACTGTCAGTCACAAAACCATCTTTACTTAGTAATTAAAATATAACATTCCATCCAATACTCTAAATCTTATATAAGGTTAAGAAATCTGCCTTTTTCAAGTCGGAGCTGTGAGGCTGGAGAAGCCTGTAGTGGGCAGGATGGCCAATGTGGCAAGGTCCTCTCTATTTCCCTGTCCTGTGCCTGTCCCCGCTTTCTTCAGCTCTTCCAGAAATGAGGTAGGCTGGGGGCAAATGGGAGCCAGGAGCAGGAAAGGTCATACTTTCTTGGTGCCAACCTAACCTAGTATTGGTCTCCTGTCAGCTTGTAGGTATTCAAAGCTGCCTTTTGGAGGAGGGCTTAGAAACATTTATTCTACCCCTCACCCCCACCCTCACCCCAGCAACATTCAGATGCACTTCCCATGAGGCAAGCCACCTGTGTTCCTGTTGCTGGCTGCCTACATTTTCTCTTTCAGCCTCTGAGAATCAAGTGGTCATCCCCTTTGTTGAGATCATACCCCTGCTGTTCAGGCAGTCCTCTTTGGCAGGATTTTCACCAGCCCCACAGGGCCTTATTCTGCTTGTCTGCAATGGGAAGCACTCACTCAGGCATCCTTTACCCTGGCAACACATGAGCACAGGCTGATTCCAGTGAAACCATTTCCTCTGCCACCGGGGCACCAGTCAGCCACAGCCTCTGGCCTTTAGGCTGTTTCCAGGCATGATCTGCCACCAGCCTCTGGGCTACACAGATTCTGGTTGACACAGGTCAAAGTCAGAGGCTTCTTGAAGTACCTCACAGTCTGCTTGGGGTAAAGGGTAGCACCCTCCCACCACTCCATGGAGGGGAAAGAAAAATTCCATTGCACTGCAACTGTTTGCCCCAAAGAAACAATTTCTCTAATTTTCAACTAGCCTCTTGAGGTTCTTCAGTCTTTTTAGATCTTCCAGATGGGAGAAGAGCTAAGAGTTGCAGAACTGGCTTTTGGCCATCCCTTTGCAAGTCCCACATTGCTTTGATGTGGGAGTACTTGCCACCTACTATTTGGTTCTGGTTCTTTTGAGAGCTTCAGCTGAATTCAAGAGACAAAAAGAATCTCATTTTAACATCTTGTTAAACTACCACATATTGAACATCCACGTTGGTGTTGCTTTATTTACATTATCTTATTTAATCCTCACATCAACAGTGCAAGCTAAGTATCAATATCCTCATATCACAGATGCATATACAAGGCTCAGAGAGGTTAGTTAGGAACCAATGAAGCAGGTCTGGTCTTTAACCTGTCTACAGATTATGAGATATTAAACCCTTCTGTAGAAGTGGTAGAAAAATTCAGAATCATTTAAAATTATTCAACTCCAGCAGATGATCCTCTCTTAGTGTCTTCTACAGGCTCCCTGTCTGAACACAAAGCAAACAGTGCTTCTGTCTCTGTGTGAGCTCTCCACTGCTAGGTTCACCCCCTCTGTGTCACTCTGGTCTTGTTTGGGAAGCTGTTTGGCTTTACGGGTTTGCACACTTCAGAAACTATTTCCTCTGAGCTGTTATTCAGAGGGAACTTCTCCAGTTACAAGAAACTTTTAACTGAGCAAAACTCCGCTGATCAGAACTCCAAAATGACAGGAATTTTCATCTACATTTCATTTTTAAAAGAAAAGAGGCAAGTTACAGCAAAGCAGATCAATGTGAGAGATTTGGAGTTGGAGGTGTTTAGGAAAACAACTTCCTGGTGATGTCTTGACTCTGCTCAGACACACCTCACTCCCTTCCACATACCCCCATTTCCTCCTCCATCCCTGCACAAGCGAAATTTGGATATACCACAATGCTTTGGGGATGCAAAGTTCAGGCTGAGAGTTCTCACTCTTTGAGTATTAATCAGGCGCCCTCCTAATATTAAGTCTTTAGCTTGACAATCTTTCTAAAGCTGCAAGGCCAGGCTCCTGCCATCATAAGAACTAGAGTGAAGCTGCCTGAGATTCCCTCTGCTGACAGATGATCTTGCTGCCCTCGGATGCTGCTCCCCTCGGATGCTGCTCCCCTCACTAGAGATGAGGGATGGTGCTTTAAATCCTGCTGACTTCTGGGCCAGCCCCTGAAAAGTGCTGAGAGCAGGGGAACTCAGCAAAGAAAGTCCCGGGCAGCTATTCACACTACAGGGCGCTGTGTCTGCCAGTCCCCAGATTCACAGCCTTGTATGTGCAAAGCATGGCTTCATTGGGATATGACTGACATACAGTAAACTACATATATTTAAAGTATACAATTTGTCAAGTTTTGATATATGTATCTACCTGTAAAAATCATTACTGCAATCAAGATATATGGACAAATCCATTCCTCTCAAAAATTTTATTTTCCACTTTTAATTCCTTCCTCACTGCCCTCCCCTCATCCTCATGATAGCAACAGGAGACAGACAAATTCCTAGGCAAACAGGGACAGGTCCCCAGTGAATCCCAGCCATTAAGCCAAAGATGGCCTGAAGTCTGATAAACCGAGCCACCTGTTCCAGATAGGGTCCATGACCAGAGTGAGACCTCCTATCCCCATCTTACCCTGTCTTTCTTGATTGGTTCCTTCTGAATGATGCTTTTTAACCAATCGAATGGTGCTTTTTCCAAAGACCACCCATGGACCAATCAGCATGCATTCTCCCATTCTAAGGCCATGAAAACCCCAGACTTATCCACACAGACAGCTACCAACCAGGATCCCCTCACAACTGAGAGCTTTCCCTCTGTCACTCAATAAAATTCTTCTCTGCCTTACTTACTCTCCAGTGTCCATGTACCTCATTCCTCTTGGTTGTGGGATAAGAACCCAGAACCTGCTGAATGAAAAAGGTGAAAACAGCTGCTGGTGCTGCACCCTCCCATTCGTCAAGCTGCAGGCAGTGGAAGCAAATGGGCGCTAATCCTCCTGTTCACCTAGCTGCAGGTGACAGGAATGAATGAGCTGTAACCCATCCTTCTGCCCACTGAGATGCAGGCAGTGGGAATAAAAGGATTTGTAACACACACACCTGCTCACCAGACTATAGGAGAAAGAGAGCTGTGACATGCTCCCACTTGCCAAGCTAGGGGAGTGAAGAGCTGCAACATCTCTTAGGGGCTCAGACCTCGGGACTCCCCGAGCAAGAGCTGTAACACCCTTTGGGGCTCCGTGATTGCTGCCATCTCCAAGTTTTCGGGCACCACCACGTTCCCCTTGTCTAGATTCTGGTGTCCAAGGTGGAAGTCACTTGTGGCACACCCTCTTCAACCATGGGCTGACAGTGGAGCCACAGTGGGTGCAGGATCCCAGCCTGAGCATGAGCTGAGCCCAGCTTGCCGGGCTGAGCAGACAGAGTGAGCCCAGCGGACCCCACACAAGGCCTGGGCAGAGGCAAAAGCAGCCACAGAGATTTCTGGCTGGCAAAGCAGCACTAAAGGAATCCTGTAACACCCAGGCAACCACTGATCTATTTTCTGTTATTATAGACTATTTGTATTTTCTAGAAATTTTTATCAAAGATACATAGAATGTACTCGTTTTTATCTGACCTTTTTCACTTACCATACTTATTTTGAGATTCATCCATTTGCACATAGCAATAGTTCATTTATTTTCATTGCTGAGAAGTATACCATTGTATGAATATACAGAATTTGTTTCTCTGTTAACCTGTTGTTTGACATGTAGGTTTTCTCTTGGCTATATATTTAGGAGTAGAGTACATGCTGTGTGTTTAGCTTTTTAAGAAACTGTCAAGCTGTTCTCCAAAGTGGTTGTACCATTTTACTTTCCCACCAGCAGTGTATGAGAGCTTCAATTCCTCCACACTCTTGTCAACACTTGGAGTTGTCAGTCCTTATAATTTTGAACATTCTAATAAGCATGCAGTAATATCTCATTATAGGTTTAATTTGCATTTCCCTAAAGACTGATGACAATGAGCATCTTTTCATGTATTTATTTGCCATCACATATATTTGGTAAAGCACCCCTCCTTTTTATTACATTCTTTGTTTTCATGCTATTGACAAAACATGGCTTTTGCTCACACAGCAGTTTTTTCTCTTGGGTGTATATCCATGAGTGAGTGAATGGTGTGTGTTTAGCTTTTCAAGAAACTATCAAGCTGTTCTTCACAGGGCATAAACCCAGTGCTTATCATCAGTAGACTTAGGCTTAAAAAGTTGTAAGTACATACACACATGCACAAGTATGTATATATAAATAGACACATGCATGCTATCAGGAAAATGTTTTGCGACATGATGTTAGAGAATAAAATCCCCAGAAGCCTCAAAACCAGTATCAGTAGGGCAGAGCTACTTGCTTAGCTGTATGTGACCACAGAGGTTTTCCTTTAAACAAAGAAAAGCCTAGAACACAATGTCATAGCTGGCTGTGGCCTAAAGGGAAACGTTGCCACAGCTGATAGGACATGAGTGGTGGGTACAATAAGCCAGGGGTTCCCATGGCAACAAGATAGCTAGCCAAAGGGTGATATGAACTAAACAGATCCACGATGGAGCCAAGTGCTTCGGTGCATGGATTCAGAAGCCAGGTGGACCTGGATTTGAATCTCTTTCCACTACCGGCCTAGGGCTTTTGAGCAAGCTGATTAACCTCATTTTCTTCATGTGTAAAATGTGAATGAAGCTGCCTCAGGTGATTGCTGTGCAAATTAAGTGAGAAATTTGTGTGGTATATAGCAAAGACCCTGGCACTCACAGTAAGTGCTACCTAAACTCTAGCTGATATAATGAAGGGGAATTTTAAAATGAGAATTAAAAGCGTGAACTCTGGGATCAGCCAAAATGGGCAAGAACACTGACTCTGTCAATTCCTAGCTGTGTGACCTTGAACAAGTCACTTCACTTCTCTGTGCCACAATATCCTCATCTGTAAAATGGGAATAATACGGTAAAACCTGAGGTTGTTATGAAAGTTAACTGAGTTAACATAAAGTATGTAGGATGGCGGTAGCAGACAGGACAGGTTTTCTATTACAGCTGCGGTGATCTTCCTAAGCTCACATCAATACACAGGATACCTTGGAGATATTACAGGTTCAGTTCCAACCCCTGAAATATCACAATAAAGGGAGTCACACAATTTTTTTGGCTTCCCAGTGTATATAAAAGTTATGTTTACACTACCCTGTAGTCTATGAAGTACGCAATAGCATTATGTCTACGAAAACAATGTACAAACCTTCATTTAAAAGTACTTTATTGCTAAAAAAAATACTAACAATCATCTGAGCCTTCAACGAGTCATAATCATTTTGCTGGTGGAGAGTCTTGCCTCGATGTTGAGGGCCTTGCTCTGGATTAGGCTTTAGCTGAAAGGAATGTCGTGACTGGTTTGATTTTCTTTTTTGAGACAAGATTTCCCTCTGTCACCCAGGCTGGAGTGCAGTGGCACAATCTCGGCTCACTGCAGCTTCAACCTCCGGGCCGAAGAGATCCTCTCACCTCAGCCTTCCAAGCAGCCAGGACCACAGGCTTATGCCACCACGCCGGCTAGTTTTGTGTATTTTTGGTAGAGATGGAGTTTCACCATGTTGCCCAGACTGGTCTCAAACTCCTGAGCTCAGGCGATCTGCCTACCTCGGCCTCCCAGAATGCTGGGATTATAGGCGTGAGCCACCACGCCAGGCCTGGTTTTCTATCCAGGCCACTAAAACTTTCTCCACAGCAGCAATAAGGCTTCTTCACTTTCTTATCATTAATGCATTCACTAAAGTTACACTTACTTTTAATTTCCTCCAGGAGCTTCTCCTCTGCATTCCCAACTTGGCTAACTGCCAGCACGCCTTCCACACTGAGAGTAATCATCTCTAGCTTCTGATTTTAAGTGACAGATGTGGGACTCTTCCTGTCACTTGAACACTTAGAGGCCATTGTGGAGTTATTAATTGGCCTAATTTCAATATTGTTGTGTTTCAAAGAATAGTGAGGCCTGAGGAAAGGGAGAGAGATGGGGAACAGCCAGTCAGTGGAACAGTCAACAGACGTTTATTAAGTTTGCAGACTCAGATGGGCATGGTTCGTAGTGTCCCAACACAATAACAATAGTAACCTCAAAGATCACCATAACAGATAGAATAAGCGTGAAAAAGTTTGAAATATTGCAAGAATTACCAAAATGTGCCACAGAGACACAAAGTGACCACACGCTGTTGGAAAAACGGTGCCGATAGACCTACTCCATGCAGGGTTGCCAGAAACCTGAACTTTGTAAAAACTGCAATCTCTGAAGAGCACAATAAAGCAACATGAAGTAAAACACGGTATGCCTGCATGAGAAGCCTCCTCATGATGACGGTAATTACTTCATTCCAACAGCTATTGATAGTGCACCCACTATGCATAAGTACCGTGTTAAGCATTAGAAAGGATTGAAACCATTATGAAGCATGAATACTTTTCTGACCCCAAAAAACACAAACCCTAAAACATCCAACATGGTATGTGACTGTAAATGCCTGGTGCAAATAGATAGTAGAGAAATTCTGTGGCAGAGGGTCTACCATGGAAGTGGGGAAAAGTGCAATGAATAACAGGGAGGGCTAAGCCTTCAAGAATAAAGAACAATGAGAGAAACAGAGAGCTGGAGCAGAGAATGTTCTAGGCCATGGGGTTATATAGGCAAGACAAGGTTACAAAAGCTGACAATCCTCCAAGGACCATCAAGAGGCCAGTATGTCTGGAGTTAAAGGAAGGCAGGGGGGACATCCTTCTGGAAAGGGAAGTCAGGGCCAGTCTGTGACGGCCCTTAGATGCCAGGCTGTTGCATCTGTGTCTGAATTGTAAGTGGTGGAGAGTCAAGCAATTTATCAGTAGTTTTTAACTTTAATTTTGGTGAAAATTACCAATTATTTTTTTAAAAAGCAGTAGTGAAAGTATATAGACCTTACTGCATGCTTAGGAAATCAGAATTCCTAAATTTGGGCCTCAGGCATACATTCCATGAAAAAATTCCACAGGCAATTCTGACACAGACCAAAAGTTGAAAGCCATTACTACAGAGTATAGATTGCCACGAGTACCTTCTACAGCAGAGGGGTCAGAGGAAAGGAAACCAGAACTTGTGGAGTGCCCACCTGTTTCAGGTGACTTACAGGTATTCTTTCATTTAGTCCTAACAACCCTATGAGAGGAATATTACTTTCATTTTAGAGACAAAGAAACTGATACTCAAGAGAGGTCACAAATGCAGTAAAACCAGAGATTCAAACTGAGGCTCCAGGCTCCAAGACCACTGCCTTTCCCACTCTATCACTTGACCTCCCATTAATGGCCCTGCGCATTTTCCCCTTGAAACTTACTACAGTTCAAATTAAATAGCAAATGTGGTGTTAGAAAACCTCTCCTCCCATCCTCTTTTTTCTCCCTCAGTGACAGCTAAATTTTACCTTCCCTTTACCCTGAAACTGAGACAAAACCACCAAGGGCTATAATTTCACACTAAGTTTATTTTTTTAAAGAAGCTAAATTAACTTCCTCATAATTTTCTTTCTCTTTCTTCTACGCTTTCCTCTGTGACATCTCCCAATACACCTCGCAGTTCCGAAATTCCTTATTTAAAGCAGAACACACAATGAAATCCAAAATATTAAGTAATTACTTTAGTGCTTTTCTTTTTACCCTAAGGCTGATGTGGACTGTCTATATCAGGCTTCACACAACATCCGAAAGAAATGATGATGACACTGTTTAGCTTGATACAAACAAACATGAAGAGACTGGGGTTTTGTTTGTCTGCTTGTTTCATAGAGATGGGGTCTCACTATGGTCCACAGGCTGGAGTGCAGTGACTATTCATAGGCATGATGATTGTGTACTATAGCCTTGAACTTCTGGTCTCAAGGGATCCTCCTATCTCGGTCTCTCAAGTAAGCTGACAAGCATATACCACCTCGCCTGGCTCACTGTTGCTATTTTAACCCAAGGAAGTTCCTCATTCTGCTTTTGGAAACCATTCTCTGTGGGTAGAATTTTAGCCACTGTATGTGTGTATATTTCTGTGTGTATCTACAAGAGAAGCTTAATATCTCTCCTTAAATCAGTAGTGTATTTTCTGTTTTTTTCTTATACTTTAAGTGCTGGGATACATGTGCAGAATGTGCAGGTTTGTTACGTAGGTATACAAGTAATACAAGTGCCACGGTGGTTTGCTACACCCAACAACCCGTCATCTGCATTAGGTATTTCTCCCAATGCTGTCCCCTCCCTAGCCCCCAACCCCTCAACAGGCGCTGGTGTGTGATGTTCCCCTCCCTGTGTCCATGTGTTCTCATTGTTCAACTCCCATTTATGAGTGAGAACATGCGGTGTTTGGTTTTCTCTTCCTGTGTTTGCTGAGAATGATGGTTTCCAGCTTCATCTATGTCCCTGCAAAGGACATGAACTCA
>NW_012115599.1:5549611-5551803 GCF_000951035.1 Colobus angolensis palliatus
ATATTTATTTCAAAACATTAAGTTGACTTCCCATTAATAAATACTTTAACACTGAGTGTAGAAAAACTTGTGCATATTCTATAAAGACAATTTATTAAAGAATCAGAGAAAAAGATAGTTCTTTACCTCTAGGCTATTGATAAAACCATCTGGGAGTAGGAACAGCCTCAGGAGTGTTACAGGGGAATTGAGGGAGGGCAAGAGAGGAATTGATAAAATGAGGAAAAAGGTTCTACTCTCCTTTCTTTCCTGGGGCCTTAAAATGAAAAATCTGGAATTGAAAAATACACTTTCACACACATATCTGCTTCAATGGGTGCTGTCTTTCTCAGTCTTGGAGAAGAATCACACTAGTTAGTGGTCAGGTCAAAAATTGCACACAAGTTCCCAATTTTAATCTAGGTTAGATCACTCTGGTTAATCATAGGGCCACGATGCCCTCAGAACTCAAGCAGGAGCTGCTGCTACTTGTGCTTAAAGCTGAGGCACAAGCAGAATATCATTAACTGGAGAACTGAAGATGCTGCGCAAGGCTAACAGCCCCTCTCAGAGGTTCTGCGTGGCTCTGAGTCCTTTCAGTGCAGTTGTTGAATTAACCCATCATCCAATGAGCTGGCTGGTAGTTCAGCCCCTCCACTTCCTACAGCTGCCGGGAGACACATTCACCAGGCAGTTGCCCAGGCTTCTTACCCATGGGGCGAATGCATCTGACCACTTTTTTTTTTTTTCTGTAAACCTCAAATGAAACAGAATCTCACAGATGTGGGGTCCCCCTCCTAATTGTAATAAACGTTAGAGAAATGCTCCAGAAAGGAACAAAGGGAGACCCTCTCAGATCAGCCTCAACCCAGGGTGGGATAGGCCTCCTCTGGGCGGCTTCAGGGCACAGAAAAGACCCTCAGCTACTCCTGGCCTCCCCGGGTCTCTTTCCCAGAAGACACAACTTTCCAGGCTGAGAAAAGTAATAGAAGTCAAAACCCTCAAAGCCACCACTGCTCTCGGGAAGTTTTTGAGTAGGATGAGGAAGAAAGAAGAGAGCTCTCCTTCGTTTTGTTACACGATCTGGAGGCCAAGAGCAAGTAGAAGATGGCTGAAGAGAACAAAAGAGGTTTCTTCCTGGTACTACAGATCAGCAACAGTTTCAGAGAGAAGCCTTGGCTCAGGTTCTGGTGCATTTGAAGATAACCGAAGGCCAAGACTTAGCCAAGGAAGGACACCAGCAGATCAACTAGATAGGCTTTCACTTCTGTGAGTGTTAGAAGACTTTTTTTTTTTTTTTTTAAGCTGGGGGAACCTCAGGAATCTCCTAGTTGAATTTCTTCATTTTCCAGAAGAGGCCCTGAGGCCTGGAGAGGTCAAGCAGCCTACTGAGGCTGCACAGCTTGTTATATCTGCTTGGGGGTCATGGAGAGGGGCGGAGGGGCTGCAGTGAGCAATAGGATGCAGGGGAACCTTGTGCGCCACGTGGTGAGTTAATTCAGACCCCCCTGCAAATGAAAACTTCCCACCCCTGGGCTCTTTCCCGTTGATTTGTCACAGAAGGGGACAGGTCCTGGACTCAGCTTGTCCATGGGCTTCCCGCAGGAGGGGAGGAGGAATGCAGGAGTGTCTTTACTTCCCAGTTCGGGAGGCCACCTGGATGGCTTTGATCCACTCTGTGCGCTCTTTGGCGCTGGCTGCTTGCAAGAAATAGTGCACTTCATCTGCTGTGATGATCTCAAAAAGGTTCTCTTCCTCACTCTTCCTGCCTGGGGAAAGAGAAGGAGAATGGTAGTACAAACAGGCATCAGAAAGATCACTTGGTCCACCCTTCTCTGCAAGCCACGAAATCTCTGTTTTCTTCCTGTTCTAAGGAAATTGACTATGTGGCTTTCAAACATACAAACAAAGTATGATCATAGAATAATTCATTGCACAGTTATATGTATAGTATTGATACAGTAGATATATAGTATGATTGTGTGTGTATATGTATTTTTAAGAAATAGGTAAAACACTTAAGGAGAAACATTTTCTTTCATAGTTTACAGGCAAACTAAATTTCTCACCTTGGTATAGCAACAGTGTTTAATGAGTAACCTCTAATAGTTTCTAATGGGTAACTTACCTCTGCTCCTAATATAAATCAAGGGTTGCTCCTGATATCTATCTACCTACCTGTGTTTCTGTTAATATAGATTTATATTTATAAT
>NW_012115599.1:5552823-5563651 GCF_000951035.1 Colobus angolensis palliatus
CCTCGGCCTCCCAAAGTGCTAGGATTACAGGTGTGAGCCACCATGCCTGGCCCATTCCTGCTTATCCTGATTAATTAATTGATTGATTAATGTTGGCCCAGGATGTCCAGGTGTGGGAGGGGAGTCTGAGCAGACACACCTCTCTCACACAGAAATTCATCTTACCATTTGAGTTGCTCTCCACTGAAGTCACCACACAGCCTCTCAAGTGAATTGCTCCCAGGGGATCTTCTGCCTAAAGAAGAAAGGAGTTGTTTGTTATGTTTCCAAAATACAGCATCCAGATAGACCTCATCCTCTTGGTGAAAAAGCCAGACTCACTCTGGTATACATCAGGGTCCCCAAAATAAGTAAGAGCAGAAGGAGATTAAAGAAAACTGCTTCCAAATCTAGGGTCCTCCCAGATCCTCCACACCCTGCTTCAGTGGGCCCAGGAGGCTGGATGAGAAAATGCAAGTCAATCCACTTCAATCTGGAGAAAAGTGACAGGAGAGGTGGAGACACTCAGGTCACTGTATCCCACCACAAAAGAGCTACATGTTTCCAGAGCTCTTTGGTCCCACCATCTGATGCAGCAATATAACCATCAAGGGGAAGTCAAATAGCCCAGTGCTACAAGCAGAGGCTGAGCACCCTACCCAGAGTTGTCTTCATGCTTTAAAAGCGGTTCATTTTACGGTGGAGAAAGCCCTCTTCAACAATCAACAGCCCAAATTGCTGGATTTCATACCCTCTTCCAAGTTGATCTGGATGAGGAATTATCACCTTTATGCATATTAAACCATGGACTGATTTAATTCCCCTGAAAATATCAGACTGGGGAAACAATATGTTGAGTTGACCAAATAAATTACAATATAGTGATATTTTGTTCCACCCCTAAGCTTGTACTGACCTCAGAGGCCCAAGATCTCAGATCTTTGCATTGAAAGTAGATACAAAAAGGTAGAGGAGAATGGGAGAAAAAAAAGTGGGCCAGTAAAGAGAAAAAGGGGATATCAACAGAGTAGAGGGGGAATAGGAAGCCCCGATTATAAATGAAGTGGATTTATTTATTTGAATGGATGTAGGAACCACAGGATCTTACCCCAGCAGGGTCATAGTAGTGCAGGTAGGCAGGGTCTTCTCTCAGGATGAACTTCCTCACTTTCCAGTTTTTCCTCCTATGCCCCTGTATCCAGGATCAACATCAAAAGAAAGGATGGTGAATTCCCAGCATCACTCTGCACATACAATACCTACAGAATAATTATTTGCTGAATTGAGAAAAGAAAGAGAAAATGAAATACTAACTCCAGGATAACAATACCCCAGCCTAGGTCTTTGTCAGGGAGATAGTGCTACAGCCAATTAATAATTTGGATGTTATTAGATCAAAGAAGTGGATTAAATTATTTCTAATTATTGTCTTCCAGCTTTAGTATGATATAAGGCAGTATTAAGTACAATGTACTATGTTAGGTAATGTAGGGGGAATAAAGAGGCTTAAGAGGAGTTTATGATTTTTTAAGATTTAAAAAATTTTTAAGATTTAAAAAATCTTTAAAGAGTTTATGACTTATGTTGAAATATAAAGTAGCAAATGCCCAAATCAAATAATTGGTATAGATAATGGATTCCAGAGGCATTAAGTAAGAAATGTGTGCTTGTGTGTTTTGGATATCAAAGAAAGCCTCATAAAGATCTGCATTTATCCATGTGGGATGCAGGATTTAGATGGGCAAGAAAAGGTGGGTAGGAGGACAATTGACAACACAAGAGCAGAGGTGGGAATGCAAAAGACATACTCAGGTGTTGCTGAATAAGACCAGTCTGGCTAGAATGTAGGGTTTGTGAAGAGCAGCAGAGGCAGGGTGGGAAAAGTGGACAGAGATTCAGTGGAAATAAAAGGCAGGGTTTGTTGTTGATGGCTTTTGAGTAGGAAGTGAAAGAATTACAATTACATTTTAAGAAGATTAATATGGTGACAAAGCGCAGGATGGACCAGCTGGCTAGATTAAAGGAAAGCCAGGGAAAAGATAATAAGTAAGAAAGAATTCATTAGAGAAGGATCACAACGATCCAGGCATAAAATTATTAGGAACTAAATCTTAGGTAGCTGCAGTAGGAGTGAAAATGCATGTTGCTAGAACAGACATGACGAAGAAGGAAGAAGAAGAGGAGGAAGAGGAGGAGGAGGAGAAAGAAGAAGGAGGAGGAGGAGGAGAAAAGGGGGAGGAAGGTAGGAGGAAGGAAAGAGGAAGGAAGAAAGAAGAAGAAAGAAGGTGATGACTTGTCCTTTCCCAAAAGAATTAAACGCTGACATTGTCTAGACTGAGTTTTATGGGTGGGATTTGTGTCTTGCTTATCTTTGTTCCCCAGGGCCACAGTGCCTGGCACACAGCGGCTGCTTCATATCTGTTTGTACTTGCCATAAGTTACCAAGTTATTTCCATTAGTGTATAGCAGATTTTAAACTGTCATGGTAAACCTGACTCTATGATTTCCCACAGAAAATTCAAATAACTTAACTCCAGAAGCCAAAAATAATATATTAAAAGATACATGGTTTCTATCTTGCCAATACAAGAAATATTATTTGTAATTGTTTTTTTTTTTTTTTTTTTTTTTTTGAGATGGAGTCTTGCTCATCGCCCAAGCTGGAGTGCAGTGGCGCGATCTCGGCTTAGGCAAGTTCTGCCTCCCGGGTTCACGCCATTCTCCTGCCTCAGCCTCCCGAGTAGCTGGGACTACAGGCGCCGGCCACCACGCCCGGCTAATTTTTTGTATTTTTAGCAGAGACGGGGTTTCACCGTGTTAGCCAGGATGGTCTCTATCTCCTGACCTCGTGATCCACCCGCCTCGGCCTCCCAAAGTGCTGGGATTACAGGCATGAGCCACCGCGCACGGCCTTATTTGTAATTTTTTTGTTGTTGTTGAGACGGAGTCTCGCTCTATCACCCAGGCTGGAGTGCAGTGGCCGGATCTCAGCTCACTGCAAGCTCCGCCTCCCGGGTTCCCGCCATTCTCCTGCCTCAGCCTCCTGAGTAGCTGGGACTACAGGCGCCCGCCACCTCACCCGGCTAGATTTTTGTATTTTTTTAGTAGAGACGGGGTTTCACCGTGTTAGCCAGGATGGTCTCGATCTCCTGACCTCGTGATCCGCCCGTCTCGGCCTCCCAAAGTGCTGGGACCACAGGCTTGAGCCACCGCGCCCGGCCTTATTTGTAATTTTTAAACCACCACATATTGGCAAGCATGTATACAAATTTTCCAACATTTTTCATTGTACTTGTGCTGAAAGCAGTAAAACGTGTGTGGTTTTAGCAAATAGTGCCTCCTTTATAAATCCAGAGGAGCTTCAAGGAAGCTTTCAGAAATGGGCCTAAGTTTTTTAGCGAAACATTTGGTGAAGGAACTCATTTCCAAAGAACTTTCTACTTCCTGAAGAATGGAGCTGGAACCCCTGCAGAGTCATATGCAAGGACAGAAAATATTCCTACCTGCTATATCATGTCCAAAATGGCTTTTGCAAAGCATAGCCTTCCAAAAGTATACATTGCTGCTCTTTGCCTTAAGTAATGTTGCCCTTCAGAATAACGACACAACAGTTGCCACCCCATACCATTTCCTCTTCACTGACAGACACACGTATCATGCTGTATTGTGCAATTGCTGGACAATCACCAACTTATTATGAGTCAATGGAAGAGGAAGGCAACAAGAGGATGTGAAATCAGCCAATGTTGCCCAACCACCATATTCCCTTTAAGCCTTCACTGACATCACAATGTGACACATTGAAGAGTTGGATGTTAGTGGTACATTTCTGGTCATCTTTCACTTAATGAGTATTTTCTAAGGAATATTAAGAAATGCTTGTATGCCTTGGGTTTCCAAGAGTTGCCACTGAACTGTCAAAGTCATGTACTTATATTTGACTTAACTGGCTCCCCAAGTGTTCATTGTCTATGGTAAATCAAGAAGGATGCTGAACTCTGCAGCAGATACAAGAGAAGCATATATAACACATTGTTCCTCTCCCTCAAGGAATCTAAATGTGGTTGAGAATTAAACAAGCAGATACTTTATTCATTGTTATAGCAGAAACAATTACATAAAAAGGGATTATACTGAATGTAATCTAAGATCATTCATCCTCAAACTTGTTGCCAAGTAAGATTATTTATCCTGAGATGAGAAAAGTGGAAATAATGGGGCAGGGGTGATGGCCTCCTGTTGGCCACAGCTACTTCCCATCTGTGAGGTGTGGAGCACAGGTGTCCTTTTTCATTATAACAAGCCTTCTATGAGGTTAATCCTGGCTAACTCCCAGTAGCAAACACAAGGGAGGCTTACTTTTGGATTTTAAAACAAAGTTTTAAAATGCTGAGAATTCCCTTGGGTGATTTTGATGTAAACCATGGTTACTAACTACTGAGCTAGGAGATTAGAAACATCAAGGGGAAGTGTCCATTCAAATTGAAAAGGTTTTTCCTCCCCATCCCCTGAAAAAAAATAAGATTCAGAGGAAAGAATTTGTAAAAGAACAAAATTCCTGCATGAACATAGATTTCTGTTTTCTTCACATAAAAAAGAAGCTTCTAAGAAAGACTATTTAACTTGTATACTGATAATAGAATAAATTCGCTTTTAAGAAAAAGGCTGGCTCAGTGGTTCTCAGCCTTGGCTGCACATCAGAATCAACTGGGAGCTGAAAAAATCCAGAGGCTCTGATTTAATTGGCCTGGCATGCAGTTTTAACAGTTCCCTGGGGTATTAAAATGTTCACCAACCAAGCTAGCTAAGGTGAAATTGTACCTATCAAAGGCCAGGCAAAGGAAGGCAAAGGAAAACATGTAAGTTCAATCCTTGTCCCTATTGTCTTCAAAATACATCCAGGCACCATTACCCACACACAAGTTTTGACCATCCCAGGTCTCCTACTGGGCTGCTTCGCTGAGACATGGCTCCAGTCCAACTTTACTCTTTATTAACCTTCTTCCTTGGCTTTCCAAGAGCCCCATTCTAGATTAGGGCTTGTCCAATCAACTAATGCAAGAAATAGCTGATAACAATATAGAATGACGGAAGAAATCAACAAAATAAGGAAATTCCCTCCCAAGTTACTCTTCTTGCTTAATAGCCACATTCCAGCACCTGCAATCAAAGAACCAGGAACATAGGAATGTTTGTCAGAACCAACGAGAAAGCAACAGCGGGCAAACTGTCCATGGGCAACTGCCCGAGCCTTTCCGGTATAAGGCTGGCCCTGCCCCATGCCTTTCCTTTACTCTAGCCAGCTGGTTACCCCGTCATAAAACATATTACAATAGTCCATGAATTCTTTATAAATCCTTGCCATATATTTCTTAGGATACTGTTCTCTTAAAACCTGATGTGAAGGTAATTTTTCCATTCGAATGTCCCACTTCCCCCAGTGAAACTCAAAATCCATACCTATACCTCCTTTCAGGTAGCCCAGCCCAGAGTCCCTCTTTATAAATGTAAATATGGGTTCTTCTCTGGTTCTTCCCTCCTTGCCCATTCCATTAATCACTAAGATGGACATTCAGAGTCCAACCATGAAGTAAATCAAATCCCCCAGTCCCATGGAGCCTATAGACAGTACATGGAAATCTCCTGATGGCAACCGATTCTCTCCATTATATACTGAGCAGCGCTTTTAAGGTAGCTCACAGTGCAGCCAGAAAGGCAAGACCTTGGTCCTGCAAAGCAGCCTTGGCCTCTAAGATGCCTTGTGCTAGTATCAACTAGCTTCCCCCTGAATATTCTCATGTCTTCCTGCAACTTCCTCCACCAGGTGCTGGCCCTGGCTTCCTCGGTCATCTCGGCCCCTGTCCATCTCTTATTTCTTGACATTATATGCCTTGGCACCTGGTAACCGACTGGGGCTCCTCAGTACTCCCCAGCCCTTGCCTCCAAGACTGATGGTGGCCTGTACCTTTGGACACCTGGACATCCCCCCAGGACTCTGTCCATGCCCTCAATCTGCATTTGACTTTTGCCTGCTGTTCCTGTGAACTGGCCTCTGCATGCCCGGGTTTCGGTCTTGCCGTGCCCTACCCACAGACTGGAATGACTCTTTTTCGCTCTCAGTGGTGTACTCTGTTCCTCTTCTGGGCGTGGCCTGTTCCTGTTTTCCTGGTTGTTTTGAAGGCAGGAGGGACAGGTAAAATGGAAGTACTTTTACCATGGGACAGCTTTGTCTTTTGAATGCCATCTATTTAGCTCCTCCGGCCATATTTTTCTTGAAACATCTTTTTTTCACTATGATATGGATAAAAGAGGCATTTTCCTACTTGTAGGGACATCTTCTGCCCTGTCAAACTCAATCTTCCTGACCTAAAGCCACTTTGATATCTACAGAGCTACTCATCCGTCTTTCACTCCGTAAGTTTCATTTTCTGCTTGACTATTAACCAAACAAACCAAAAGTCACTGGGTAACTTAGAAACAAAAAGGACCTTGTAAAGGAAGAAGGCTAGACAGGAGCAGTGGTGGCCACTCACCTGCTTCAGTAAACATCCCTGCTTGATAATGACCCCTCTGAATTCTTCTTTCAGAATCACGTCATCATCACTGGAATTCTCTTCACAGAAGAACCCACTGTCTGGCTGTTAGGAAATGAAACAGCAAGCTGACTTCGCCAGTCTTTGGCACATTGCAACTTGTGCCATCTCCATTTCCCCTTCCCCTCCAACCATAAGGGCAGCCTCCTCATTTTCCTCCATTCCTGTGTACATCCCAATCTGAACTTCAAAGGTCCTTGATAAGCGAGTTTCTCCTCCTCCTTTTACTTGTTTCAGGGACTGTTCCTTTCTTGCCTCCACTCAGGTGTGATTTTGTCAATATCCTTTTATTCTGGAGGGTTTCCCAAGCTGTATCCTAACTTTAGCTCCATCTTCCTAACCAGGCACATGTCTGCCTTCAAAGCCTTCCTTCTCTTGGGATATCACAGTCACATCCTTGAAAGCAGGGCAGGCTAATTTCTCATTCGCAATACTATCACCAGCTCAACATTTGCCACTGAGCCCCCTCTTGGAGAAAAGTGAAAGCCCGTGTCCAGCCTCTTCCCCTGAGGTTATGAGGGAATTGGGACTTGCTCAGCAAAAGTGGATAATGAATCAGACTGAGGAAGAGGAGCCACTGTGATGGGTATTTTTAGAATCCTGCATTGAAATGGCTATAAATGACCAGATCAAAGGACTGAAGAAAAAAAAAAAAAAAAAAAACCAGAAACAGACTGTGGAACTTCCCCTAAAGTGAAATGAAACTCTCTAGGGTGTTCACTTCATGTTTATAAGAAGGATGGCTCTCTTAGGCAACTTCCTAACTTCTGTGCTCTGATCTAAAATAGAAACAAAACTGCCAAAATCCCCCAAGAAATCCACCATTGCTGAATTTCTCAGGTGGCCTAAGAATAGGTTGACATTGTATAATACAGTGTTTCCCAATCATGGGTAAGCATACTGTGGGAGATACACAAGATGACTGCAGGAAGTGACATCCATGGACACATTTTTAATTCAGAGTCACGTGTTTTAATGTACATTTGGAACAATGCACCTAACACATCAAACCTGTGATTTATAGCTTCCCCTCTGGAAAGGAAGCTGCAGGAGGGCGGGATTTTTGCCTGTCCCCCCAGCACACTTGTCTACATGGCTATATCTTCTTGTCTTAGAGAATGCTTGCCATGGACCCTAGTCCATGTTTTATAAATGTTTTATAAATAATTCAGTTTTATAAATGAATTATTGCTTAGAATAAGAATAGTTGGGAGGCAGAGGCAGGTGGATCACTTGAGGTCAGGAGTTCGAGACCAGCCTGGCCAACATGGTGAAATCCTGTCTTTACTAAAAATAGGAAAATTAGCTGGGTGTGATGGTGCATGCCTGTAATCCCAGCTACTCGGGAAGCTGAGACAGAAGAATTGCTGGAACCTGGGAGGCAGAGGTTGCAGTGAGCTGAGATGATACCACTGTACTCCAGCCTAGGTGACAGAGTAAGACTGTGTCTAAAAAATAAATAAATAATAAATAAATAGATAGGAAACAATAAACTTTAAAACGTCCATTAAAACTTTTTTTTCAAGTAAACAGTAGTATCCTTTTATAATAACAAATTCACTTGGACAGGGCAAGTGTTGTGGAGAGGGCAGCTGTTGAGTTGGGAAACCCTGGTATAACAGAAGCTCTAAATGGGCCTGGAAACTTCAGGTGTTCCCTTGTTCTTCCTGGCTGACGTCCCTACCCACTGCCTAACAGCGCTCTGTAGATGTCTATGACCTGAAATCAATCTAGAATCTGCTCAGGGCAGCCTCCCTTACAGGAAGAAGACATGGGGAGCTTTTCTTACAAAGTAGTAGAAGGCATCAGGGTTGTCCAGGAAAGGGTTTTCAGCAGTTCCATCCACTGCACTCTTGGACATGTCTCCAGCAGGCTGCAGATACCCCTCATTGAGCAGCGATGAAGCGATCATGAGGCCTTCCTGGCGATTCCTAACAGACTGGTTGGATACTAGCCAATCAATGACACAGTTACCTAGACGGGACAAGCACAGGGAAGGTTAACTCTTTCTTACCAAAGAACAAGCCCCTGACAATCACCCCTGAACTGACTCCAGCGCACCCACATGTCTGAGTTGTCTTGTCTCCCCTGTTATTTCAAGAAAGAGAAAACAAAACCAGTGGGATAGATACCCACTAGAAACAAACAAACAAACAAATAAACAATGTAAAGGGTTTTTAAGAACATCTACATGCTGCTTAAGAAGAAACACACGACCAGGTATGGTGGCACACCTGTTGTCCCAGCTACTCTGGAAGCTGAAGCAGGAGGATCACTTGAGCCCAGGAGTTCAAGACCAGCCCAGGCAACATAACAAGACTCCATCTCAAAATATAATAACTTTAAAAATAAAAAAATAAAAAAGTCTTTGTCAAAAAAAAAAAGCAACACATGCATCAAGGAAATGGGTTTTACTAACCCACTCACTTATCCCATTAATGAACAAACATTTACTGAGCACCTACTAGATGCTAGGTACTCTACTGGGTGTTGGAGAAATTCCCTCAAGGACTGTAAAAGGGCATGATGGGTGTAATAAATAAGTCTTGTAACAAGTACTCTGCTATAAGTCACGAGACTACTGGGTCTAATCTGAAGGTGTGAAAGAGGTGGAGGAGGTGAGAGAAGAGGGTTGTGCATGCACCATCAGGAAAAGATTCATACAGGAAGTGACACTGGGCAGAGGCTTAAAACATGAGTAGGCGTTTGCCAAGCATATGAGGCAGGATGCAGAGGAACCAGCACAGGCTGAGGGGGCAGCAGTGTGAACAGATGCACTCAGGCATAAAGCAGCCCCATGGGACAGGGGAGGAGTTGATGGAAAAAGGCAAAAGGAAACAAGAGGAGGAGGGAGGTGTAGGGTGGGTGGGGAGAGCTTTGATGGCACAGTAAGAAATTTGACTAATGGGAAATCATTGCAAGTTTTTAAATAAGAAATAATGTGATGGCTATACGTCCTAAATAAAAATTTGATGACATCACCTGCACTGATTGTCATGCCTTTGCAGAGTCTAGCAGGGACCTTGAGAAATCATTTAAGCAACCTTCTGCCTCAAGAGATGATTGCAAAGAGAAGAAAATGAAATTGACCCATACTTTGGATTATTAGCAGGTTACAATGAAGCTTTGTACTAAAAACAGCACGTTTGTTCTTACAACAAAAAAATGATAAATATTTGAGGTGATGGATACACTAATTACCATGATTTGATCATTGCACAATGTATATGTGTATCAGAACATAATTGTGCCCCATAAACATGTACCATTATGTGTCAATTTAAAAACTAAAAAATAAAAAGCAGTGTGTTCCTTAAAAATGTAGCCAACAAGGGAGTCAACATGACAGCCTGCCTGTCCTGTCATCCAGGCAAAAGCAGTAGGGATGCCACCCTCAAAACAGGAGTGACAGCAGTTGGATAGCGAGCCTTCTGTGAATTTCATGTATGAAAGGCTTTTGCTCACTTTTCTTTCTGCACAAGGATAAACTAAGTGACACTGTATTTCCTCTTTCTATCTTCATAGCAGCCTGTAAAGAGGCAGGGCAGTAAGTGCAGTCCTCATTTTAAGGATGAGAAAACTAAGGCTCAGGGAATTTGAGTGATCTTATACCAAAGTCACAACTACCCTGGGCTGTCACTTTTCAATGTTCCAACCCTTGCATCCATGCCCACTCGGTGAGGCATGCTGAAGCCTGAAAGATAAGTTTGGTCTAGTCTCCCAGTCGTCGGACATTTAAGGTCTCCCATCATGTGTCAGCACTGCTGGGTCCCAGGCTCTGCTGCAGCCTTCATCTCCCAACCGAGGCCACCTGACTCCCCCATGAAGGCTCCACCCATAGAAATGTCCAGAATCCACCCTGACCTTCAACAAGAGGGATTCAAGAGGTACTAGCCCACTTGGAATCTTAGGGATTACAGGCCACTTTCAGAGGCCAAGGCAGGCAGATCACCTGAGGTTGCGAGTTTGAGACCAGTCTGGCCAACATGGTGAAACCCCATCTCTACTAAAAACACAAAAATTAGCCACAAAAATTACAGATGTGGTGCACATCTGTAATCCCAGCTATTCAGGAGGCTGAGGCACGAGAATCACGCTTGAACCCGGACAGCAGAGGTTGCAGTGAGCCAACATCGCGCCACTGCACACCAGCCTGAACAACAAAAGTGAAACTCCGTCTCAAAAAAAGAAGAAGAGGAAGAGGAAGAAGAAGAAGAAAGAAAAAGAAGAGGAAGAGGAAGAAAGAAGAAGAAGAA
>NW_012115599.1:5564882-5570817 GCF_000951035.1 Colobus angolensis palliatus
AGAAGAAGAAGAAGAAGAAGAAGAAGAAGAAGAAGAAGAAGAAGAAGAAGAAGAAGAAGAAGAAGAAGAAGAAGAAGAAGAAGAAGAAGCCCAATACTCTGGGACTCAGTAACACATTACGCAGGAAATCAGTCAGACCTGGATTGTGTGCCCGAGTTGACACTGAAATCCCCTCCTGTTCCCTTTGCCCAAGGCGGTTGCAGTGACCTCGGTCCTGCTAGATTTAGGACCTTGCCTTGCTCTTGTCACTTTCTCATACCACTACCCACAACTTGGTGCCTTGATCCCAAATCTCAGCCCTGCCTTGTCTGATGCTCATGGGCTGCTGCCTTGACTCTGAGGCTCATTCTCCCGGGGGACTGATCATAGCCTTTTCCCCTTAGCCTTGCTGATCCTGACCTGGACCGATTTCATGGATTATCTGTTGACAGCACATCCTCTTAGATTCCACATTTGCTGTATCAGCTTGGAGTTTTCTTCCTTTGATCTCTCTTGTCACCATAAGAAAGCCAAGCCTGGTATCTGACAAACTTAGTACCAAATTATACATCCCATTTTGCTCCCCGTGATGAGCCATCAGCCCTACTAGGCTGGTCAGTTTCTTTTTCTAGATGCATATTCCACACATGTCTGTCTCATAACTTTGTCCTCACCATCCTCTGCCCATCCTCTGCCCTGCCACCTCATCAAAACTCCTCTCAAAAATATTTAATGAAATTCTACCCATCTTTCAGGGTCAAATTTGGGTGCCACCTCCTATTCATCCCATCAACCCCTGAGCTCTTTCTCTTTTTCTGAACCCCTGGAATTGGTTGTACAGACATGTGACCCCTTAAAACACAATAACCACTTGAGTTTGCACCATACAGCACTGAGTGTGTGCCAGGCACTGCTCTACACATATAATGGCAAGCCTGTGCGGTAGGTGCACTGTGATTATCCCACTAAATAGACAGAGAAAGTGAAGCACAGAGAGGCTAAGTTATTGAGCCAAGGTTTTGAAACTAGTAATTTGCAGAGCCAGAATTTGAACCAAGGTAGTCTGGCTCTAAAGGACATGTTTTTAACCACTACACCATACTACCTAGACTCATAGCACTTAATACCTGACCCTGTGCAGCCTCTGATAGCCCTAATGTTGTCATTTGCAACTTACATTGTATGCCTTAATCTCTGTTTATTGTAGTAAGGGTTGCATCTTATCCAATTCTGTGTCTATTTTTAGTAAGCCTCAACATAATGCCATTTATTGAGAAAAAAAAATCCTTTGATTGGAATGTTAGCTTGAGCCAATGTTAACTTGAACAAATAAAGCTTGAACAAAATCGTTAGCTTGAACAACAAACTTCTTTCTATTTTCACTCTGCAGGAGCTTCATTCTCAGGCTCACCAGGCTGCATTCTGGGACCCCTTCCAACCCCCATACCTCATACCCCCACCTCACAGACGAGGCCAAAGGAGGACTCCATATCGCCTTCCCAGTTGCCCTATTTCAGGCCTGCAAGTGCTTTTACCTGTGAAGCAGTGATTAAAAATCTTCTTGTCCTTCTCTAGATTCAGTTCTTTTATTCCTTTTTCAGTGTCTTTCATGGACAAATATAAGGCACTGCACAGAGATTAAAAAAAAAAAAAGAAACAAAGAAAAGAAAACCCAGCTGGATGAGTGGGGAACATTTCAGAATGTTAAGTTCTGTCTGGGAGGTGAACACAAGCTCCCCATCCCCAGGTATCCCCTGAGCTTAGTCTCCCTCCATCAGATCATAAGTAGTGGAGGGGCAGCATTCATATTTGCATGACTCTGTAGCCTGCACAGCGTTTAGCAATGCTGGGAGGTATTTAACGTCTCCTAAATTCTCTTAAATTCATTCAGCTCTTTGCTGATTTAATTATTGGCGCCTGGGATGGAAAGTTGCCCCAATTTAGAGGTGAAAGATGAAAAGTTCTCAGGGTCCATTTTCTACACATTCTAGATCTTTAATGTCCCACAATCCTCAGGTGAGGAAAAGAAAGAGAGATCAGACTGTTATTGTGTCTATACAGAAAGAAGTAGACATAAGAGATTCCATTTTGTTCTGTATTTGAGGTGCTGTTAATCTGTGACCCTACCCTCAACCTTGTCCTTGAAAGAGACATGTGCTGTGGTGACTCAAGATTTAATGGATTTTGGGCTATGCAGGGTGTGCTTTGTTAAACAAGTGCCTGAAGGCAGTATGCTTGTGAAAAGTCATCACCATTCTCTTAATCTCAAGTACCCAGGGACACGCACACCGCCAAAGTTTGCAGGGACCTCTGCCTAGGAAAGCTAGGTATTGTCTAAGGTTTCTCCCCATGTGATAGTCTGAAATATGGCCTCGTGGGAAGGGAAAGACCGGATCGTCCCCCAGCCTGACACCCATGAAGGGTCTGTGCTGAGGAGGACTAGTATAAGAGGAAAGAAGGTCTCTTGGCAGTTGAGATAGAGAAAAGCATCTGTCTCCTGCCCGTCCCTGGGCAATGGAACATCTCAGTGTAAAACCCAATTTTATGTTCTGTTTACTGAGAAAGGAGAAAACTGCCTTAGGGCTGAAGGTGGGACGTGCTAGCGGCAATGCTGCTCTTTATGCACTAAAAAGGTTTATGGAGATGTTTACACATGCATATCAAGGCACAGCACTTTTCCTTAAAATTATTCATGTCACAGAGATCTTTATTCATATGTCTTACTGCTGACCTTCTCCCTAGGATGATCCTAGTATCCTGCCACTTCCCTTTTTCTAAGATGGTAAAGATAATGATCAATAAATACTGAGGGAACTCAGAGACCGGTGCCGGCGTAGGTCCTCTGTATGCTGAGCGCCGGTCCCCTGGGCCCACTTTTTCTTTCTCTATACTTTGTCTCTCTGTCTCATTTCTTTTCTCAAGTCTCTTGTTCCACCTAACAAGAAATGCCCACAGGTGTGGAGGGGCAGGCCACCCCTTCACCTCATATCCCAATTCTTCAATGCTCTTTGAGGGACCATCTGTGGTAGACATTTGCCTTTAAGAAAGTGAATGCTTCCACTAAGCATATGTCTTATCTTTAAAATGACGAGATATAAGGCAAAATGGTGAGAAGTTCTCGTTTTTGTCCTTGAAGTAATACATCAAAGATAGCCTTACGAGAGAATTTCTAAGCAACAAAACAGAAGGCCCCTTCCGTGTAGCCTGTGGCTCCTTGTAGTCCCAGCATTTTTCCCACTTAGTTCTGACAGCCCTGGCCAGAACTGTGGTCACACGATGGCCCCCGTCAGCAGCTGCAGCTATACTGGGTGCCTCCTTGGAGCTCTTTGCCAAAAAGCTTTTGTGGTGAGGGGGGCTGCTGAGTCTCACTCAGCTCAGTCCACAAACTCTGTCAAACTCCTGTGCCATGCCAAGTCTTGTGTTCGTCATGCAGAAGTGCAGAAGGGGTGTCTTTAGGCTCCTCTCAGTGCCTCTCCCCACCCCGCCCTCCATAAAAACAAAATTCTTGTTGGACATTTTAAGCAGCCAGCATGGGATTCGTCTCAACAGGGCTCCTGTTTCAGGGAATGCTCAACAAAAAAGCAAAACTACCTAGAAGAAAGGGACTCCTAGAGAAAGGGGCTCATGTGACAAAGATGTGAGATATCCAGGAAGGAAGAAATCCCATTCCCAACCTCTGTCAGGGGCTAGATCTTCCTGTTGGCCTCTGACCACCTTTAGGCTACAACTATCACCTGCAATTCCAAGTCAACCAACATCAGAGGCCATTAAACCAGGTCAGGGCATAAATGGCTTCCACCAGGATGGGTGTTTACCCTGGCTGGCCCTTTCTGAGTGTGTAAATGCACGAACTTGAACTTGAAACCTTGCTTGCTTGGATGCATAGCCCCTGCCTTTTCCTTTCCACCTGAAGATCCTAAAGCTTTATTTCAAGACTGACTTATTGTGGCTACTTTATAAATGCAATGATTATGTTTCTCTCTCTCTCTCTCTCTTTCTCGATCTCTCATACCCAATGTGAGGGAATTTGTACTCCATTAGCCTCCTCTCCTCAGCTGGTAGGCCTTGGATCACTCCTTCAGACCCAGGTAAACATTTTAGTTCACCAAGTGCCAGTATTGACCTGGCAGAGTGGATACAACATCAGAGGTGGCCAGAGCAAGCCTTGGAGCGGGATCTGCTATGTTTGTGTCTATCAGAAGGAATGGATAAAGAGAAGTAAACATAGAAAATCACCCTAAGTCAATGGTTTCTGGCAGTCGAATGGACCTCCTGGTAGATTTCCTGGCAAACTTCTGGCCTCCTTCAATGCATTTAATGGCCTTCTTGATATCCCGAACCCAGGCATCTCTCTCCTCCAGGAAGGCTGCCTGGAAGAAGTGGTCCTGCTGTTTGGTCGTAGTGATCTTAAACACAAACTGAAAATCAAAACATGTCCCATTAGGAATGACTTATTTCAAGGGCGTGGGGCCCCTCATGAAGCAGAGGCCATTGGCCTAAAACTGTTCTGGTCAAGAGAAATCCAAATGCCAGGGTGGGGTGTGGGTGGTGGTGAGAGGGACCAGCCCAGGGAGCACCACCCACATTGTAGGCGATGCTTGCACCAAAAGGTGAGTGCCTGACCAGGGGTTCACGGCAGCTCGTGATGTCAACTCACCATCCTTTTGCCAAAATCCTGACAAGGGCTAGTCAGAGTGCTCCCTTTCAGCGGGATCATTCCTTTGGGGCTGTTGTCACTTTTCTTCTTATAGAATTCAATTCCATCTTCTAACAGTACAACCCACATGGGTTTCCACGTATTGAACACGCTCCCCTGTAATGACAACCAAAACAGCTAAGATGGGCAGGGCTCTTTGCACGCTGTATTTTCTTCCTAACAGGAAAGATTCTATTTTTACTTACAGTTGGCTTTTAAAATGTTTTGTGACATCATCTCTGTTCCTTCAACACAAATCCTCTGAAATCAGTGGCTTCTTGGGGAGCCATTCTCATTTCTACTCCCAGTTCTTTGCCCAAGCTGACCCCACTCTCTGGAATACTCCTTCCCAACTCTGCCATCTCCTCTTTCTCCCCTTGTCTAACCTCTCCCCATCCTTCAGGCTCAGCTTAGCCACCTCATTGATGAGGCTTCCCAAACTGCACAGACCCACCCTGATCTCAGGGGTGCCTCCCACTTTTCTCACTGAATGTGCCACACGTCCTGGAACTTTGTTATATACTTCCTCATATAGTTCTTTCATTGTCTTCAGTATGGTTATCTTTCCTTCTCCATGGCAATTGCACTATCAGGTACTTTCCTTGGCTCATGATACTGAGCACACAGGGGATGTTCATTAAAATAGTACAAAAGAAGATCATTTCCCAAACTGCCAAATGCTAGCAGCTATCACATTTCATTGAAAAGAGCAACCAGTCCTTCTTATTGTCTACTTCATCCCCACCCAAACCCTTTCCTGCTATGATTTCCCCTGCACCTTCCTTTTCATGCCTGGTTCACACCATTAAGAACCACAAAGGAGCCACCTCATAGTAACATTCTCACCCCCACTATGTGTAAGAACTGCCGGCAGATCTTGCTTCTGAAACTACATCTTACACATGATCTTAGAGTATAGTTCTTTTTTTGAAGTCTTTATTTATTTTTACATGTTTAACTGCCTACTTTAAGGAGAAAAAAACACAAAAATGATAATTATTGGTGTTTGGTTGGAAGGGTTTTATTTTTAAGGGTTTTAGAACATTTCAATTCTTGGGAGGGTTAGTCAGAATTGGAGAAAGAATTAAATATCCTAAAACCTAGTGGTTTTCAAAATATGGCCTGCAAACCAACTAATCTGACTCACTGAAGACAGCTATAAATAAAAGCTGGTTAAGCCGGGCGCGGTGGCTCAAGCCTGTAATCCCAGCACTTTGGGAGGCTGAGACGGGCGGATCACAAGGTCAGGAGATCGAGACC
>NW_012115599.1:5571613-5580802 GCF_000951035.1 Colobus angolensis palliatus
TGCCCACACTTGTGTAAGCCACTTGCCCTCTCTAAGGCTCAGTTCCCAGCACTAAAATGATAAGAATGACTACCTCCGAGATTTCTAGCACATATGAAATGAAATAATTTGGGTAAGACTTTATAAGTTCAAATGTGCTCTACAAATGAGAGGTTGTATTATTAAATATCTTCACAGATGGCCATGTATGAATGTCTTCCATGCTTTGAGTTTCCAACACAATAGACAGCTGCTCCTTCATCCTCCCTATTCTCAGAAAAGTGATAATGAACTGGCATCACTATCATCCCAATGAGGAAGAGTCAAAAATATTTAGCCAGTTGCCATGTGGAGTAATGAATGGGAAAGCTGAAGGCTCTGAGGATCTGCATGAATGTATTTGTGAGGAAACACACCTCCCTTTGGTTTCTCTTCTGGTGGAATAGGGTTTGGGGTTGTGAATAATCCAGCCTGCCTCAGACTTGCAGGCCTCCTCCATTATTGTAAGACAAGTCATACAATGATGCTTGAAGTATTTAGGATGCTTCAATGTATGCTATGATTTGGGGTCAAACCTTGAACCTACATTTAAGCCTCATGTCAACCACTTATTAGTTGTACATGTCTTTGGGTAAAATGTTTAGTATTTTTGAGCCATAGTTTTTTTATTTTCTAAGAGGGAGACAATAATTCCATCTTAAAGCAAAATAAGTATTATATTTAGATTATGTATAAAATGTATATATAAGTATATAATGCATGTGATATGCTTATATGTGAACAATGTATATATGCATTATACCATATATATTTTTAAATACATATGTATACATATGTTTTATATATAAAGTGTATAAAATCACTCTGTCAACTATTGCCACCCAACTATATGTTCCAGGAGGGCAAGAACTTACTTCACCATGATATTGCCAGGTGTTCAATCAATAATTTATGGAATGAATGGTTGTAATTAAAATCACATTATGACTATAAGAAAATATTGGGGAAAATCGGCCGGGCGCGGTGGCTCAAGCCTGTAATCCCAGCACTTTGGGAGGCCGAGACGGGCGGATCACGAGGTCAGGAGATCGAGACCATCCTGGCTAACACTGTGAAACCCCGTCTCTACTAAAAAAAAAAAAAATACAAAAACTAGCCGGGCGAGGTGGCGGGCGCCTGTAGTCCCAGCTACACGGGAGGCTGAGGCAGGAGAATGGCGTAAACCCGGGAGGCGGAGCTTGCAGTGAGCTGAGATCCGGCCACTGCACTCCAGTCCGGGCGACAGAGCGAGACTCCGCCTCAAAAAAAAAGAAAATATTGGGGAAAATCTACAAGACATTGGTCTGGCCACAAATTTCTTGAGCAATACCCTACAAGCACAGACAACCAAAGCAAAAATAAGCAAATAGGATCACATCAAAGTAAAAAGCTTTTGCACAGCAAAGGAAACAGTCAAGAAAGTGAAGAGACAACTCACAGAATGACAGAAAATATTTGCAAACTACCCATCTGACAAAGGATTGATAGCCAGAATATATCAGGAGCTCAAACAACTCTAGAGGAAAAAACTCTAATAATCCATTCAAAAAATGGGCAAAAGATTTGAATAGACATTTCTCAAAAGCAGACATACAAATGGCAAATGGGTGTATGAAAAGGTGTTCATCATCACTGATCATCAGAGAAATGCAAATCAAAACTACAATGAGCTATTAGCTTATCTCAGTTAAAATGGCTTTTAACCAAAAGACAGGCAATAAGAAATGTTGACGAGGATGTGGAGAAAAGGCAATACTTGTACACTGTCAGTGGGAATGTAAATTAGTAAAACCACTATGAAGAACAGTTTGGAGGTTCCTCAAAAAACTAAAAACAGAACTACTATTTGACCCGGCAGTCTCACTGGGGGGTATATCCTGAGAAGAAAGGAAATCAGTATATGGAAGAGATGTCTGCACTCCCATGTTGGTTGCAGCACTGTTCACAATAGATAAGATTTGGAAGCAACCTAAGTGTCCCTCAACAGATGAATGGGTAAAGAAAGTGTAGTACATATACACAGTGGAGTGCTACTTAGCTACAAAAAAGAATGAGATCCTGTCATTTGCAACAGCATGGATGGACCCAAAGATCATTATGTTGAGTGAAATAAGCCAGGCACAGAAAGACAGACATCACATGTTCTCACTTATCTGTGGGATCTAAAAATCAAAACAACTGAACTCATGGACACAGAAAGTAGAAGTATGGTTACCAGAGGCCAGGAAGGGAAGTAGAGGAGTTGAGGGGAAGTGGGGATGGTTAATGGGTACCAAAAACAAGCCAATAGAAAGAATAAATGAGACCTACGATTTCATAACACAACAGTGTGAGTATTGTCAACTTAATTGTACATTTTAAAACAACTGAAAGAGGGTAATTGCATTGTTAGTAATACAAAGGATAAATGCTTAGTGAGGATGGATACTGCACTCTCCATGATGTGATTATTACACATTGCATGCCGGTATCAAAACATCTCATGTACCGTACAAATATATATACCTACTATGCACCCAGAAAAATTTACATTTTAAAAATTAAAAAAACTTAAAAATAAAAATATAAGATCACATTATGTATTAAATAATAGATAGGACTGAATAAAGAAGGCATAATGAAATGATTAACATAAGAATAGACACAATAAGTCTGACAATATTTCCTAAAATGATCCTATAGACCTCTGCAGGACAATATGTAGCTCAGCTTTGGCCAGTGTAGGAGGCAGGTGGTTCACATTTGCACAACAAGGCTGTGCAGGAAAGATGCCTGCAGGGGGAGGAGGACTGTCATTCTACCGGAATTTTTTTTTAAAATTAAGATAAAATGTATATACATTGACAGTCGACCATAAGCTCCTCATGGATCTCTACTTGCCATCTGGTGCATTTCAGAGTGACTTTCTGTGGTTTGTTTTCTGCTCCCAAACCTGCCCATTGAGTTCAGTTCAACTCAAGAGTGGCAAGCAGAATCTATCTCAATTGTCAATTCAGACTGAGTAGTAGTGGATGCTTGAGGCTGGACTCAGTGGAAAAGTGGCATGATCCAACAACTGTGTCTCCCATGGCCAAAGCAGCCGTAAGCGGTGGCATGCACCCTGCAGTTGCTTCCATCTCTTGGGCTAATCAGATTTTATCTGAATATGAATGCCAAAAAGAAACTCAGATAGCAGCCTTGTGGGCAGGCATGCCTTAGTCATATGAAAATCACTTGCAAAAGGTCTATAATGCCAGAATGAGGATATCCACATCAATGTAGCCCCTAAGAAAATCCTTAATGAAAATGTTTTCAGTTTGGGTTCATGCCCCTTTAGCAATAAATTGACCATTCTGATTAAAACAGGGAAGTCTCTATTTCTGGTCTATATTTTGGGAGAATTTTGGCAAAGGCCTATTCTTTAACCCATGGTGTCACCCTGTCATGACTACCACAAAATAGAATTATCATCCAGTTCCCAAGAGACCCTACTGCTTATCTCAAAATACAAAGGGCCTCTATATAAAGGTCCAGTTGCCCAAAAGGAAGACTGTTTATGCAAAGATAAATACTTGTGGGACTATCACTTTGCTTGTCCAAACATTTCCTTTGCTCTAGTTACTAAAATAATTTTCTAAATTAAAATACCCTATCTCTGTTCTGCCTGGGCAGAATAACTATTCCAGACCAACACTGGATTATTTCCCCTTTTAAAAATGAGCAAGATCAGACACTGTGCCAACACATGAAACAATTCCAGTCAAATGTCTTTCTGTTTTGCATCCGAAGGAAACATGTCTTAGAATACAAAGAGCTCCTGCAAATCAATAAGAAAAATACAAACAATCCTAGTTTTAAATGGGCAAAAATTATCAAGGAGGCACTTTGGTAAAGAAAACATCCAAAACTTATGAAAAGCTGTTCAACATCATTATTTATCAGGAAAATGCAGATTCAAATCACAATGAGATACCTGTACGCACCTGCTGGAGTACCTAACATTTTAAAAGACAGAGAAGAATAAGACTTGACAAGGAGGTAGAATAATTGGAAGTCCTAAATATAGCTGGCAGGAGTGCAGAATATCACACCCAATTCAGAAAAAATATCTGGTGGTTTTATGCTAAAGCTAAACACATATATGTCCTTTGCACCAGCAATTTCACTCCTGGGCAAAGATCTGAGAGAAATGAATGCATATTGCCACAAAGGTTACACGCAAGAATGTTCATGACACCTTTATTCGTCATAGCCAGAAACAAAGACTAACCCAAATGCCCATCAACAGAATGAATAAGTAAACTGTATAATATAATACATAAATCCATTATTAACACAGTAAATGTATACTATGGAAAAAAACTTAGCAATTTTTAAAAAATAAACCGCTAGTACCTGGAACATTATAAATAAATATCATAGATGTTGAGTGAAAAGCAAACAGGCAAAACATGTACTTAGAGTATGATTGCGTTCATATGAAGTTCAACAACAGGCATAGCTTATGAGAAAATGTTACAGTAATGGTTACCGAGGATGGGAGTATAGACTAGGAAAGGAACAATGGAACTTTATGGCATATTAGAAATGTCTCCATCTTTATCTGTGTGTTGTTTACATGAGGTATAGGTATGTAAAAAATTATGACACACTTTGTGTACCTTATTGTATGTAAGTTACCCTTCAATTAAAACACAAAGTTGTTAACTCCAGGTCCTGTTAATTAACTCCATGGAGGGATATACAGTGATTATAGTAACACCACCCTTCAAGTTGCTTCTATAGAAGGAAGCTATTCCACATTAGTTACTTCTCTCACTTAATCACTAGAAAAACAGCATATTCATGCAATGAATTGTCCTTGATTGAATCATGGATTCTTTTCAAAGTCGCTATGCAGAATATTATTGAGTGATCTGGCATCATTTGAACGTAAAAGATGTATTAGATAATGGCATTTTATCAGTAATAAATTTCTTAGGTGTCATAATGGCATTGTGATTATATAGGAAAATGTCCTTTTTCTTAGAAGATGTATGTTGAAGCATTTTGGGGTGACGTAGCATAGCATGATGTCTGCAAATTGCTCTCAACTATCTCAACCTAAAATGATAGGTGTGTATATTTACATAAAAATATAGAGATAGGGAGAGACAAAGCAAATGCGCCCATCCATTATCAATTGATTAATCTAGGCAAAGAGTATATGAATAATGGTACTAGCTTCCTCAGTTTTCTGTGGGTTTGACTTTTTAAAATAATTTGGGGAAATTATTAAATGAATGAATAGCATATGACTCTGCTATGTATTAAAATTTAGAATATACTTTTAGGGAAATGGATGGACAAATCTATTTAATAAAAAATTTTTAAAATACCTGGAGACAAGAAAAGAAAGACGTGTTCTCAGAGCTAGAAATGAAAAGTTGCACTAGATGATTGCCAGAATCCCTTTTAAACCTAAAATTTAATATTCAACCTCAGGACCAGCTGAGATTATTAACTGCCATCATCACTCAGGGCTTTTGACCTTGAAATTGGGATGCATCAGTAGCGATAAGCCAGCATTGCATTCCTTCAGTAGACAAAGCCTCCAGAGTCAACTGTCCAAAACGAGTTCGCGCTTTTCTAATTCAAGTGCAGCCTCAGGGGTCTGACTCTGAGGAGGATGTGTCGTTTGGGATTCAGGGTCATTACGCACAATGAAGAGGCTGATACTTTATGAAACAAGAGAAATCTGACCACTTACAAAGCTTAAACATTCTTCCACGCCTGATAGTGCTGATTTAGGTCAGGATGATGGAGTTTGAGGAAGTTTCTCTCTCCTCTTCACCACTACTGCAGCTACCAGTTTCTCACTTCGGTAACCTGGCAGCACCTCTCCCTGACCATCCCTAAATTTTTCCTTTTCTGGCTCCAACCCACTTGATGCTCACCCAAGGGCAAACCTGGAAGTGTGATTATGGAATGTCCAAATGATAGAGGAATTTAGGATCATCTACCAACACTGTCACCATATTGATAAAAAAAGGTAGAGGCCCAGTTAAGTGATTGGCCTAGTACATCTGACCAATTGATGTTAAGTGATTGACCTAGCACATCTGACCAGTTAATGTAGAATCCAGGTCTTCTGATTCTCAGTTTTATGCTCTTTCCCTTCCCCTCAGATGTCATTTTCATTGTGGTTCTTGCATAACATTGAGTCATTCTGGAATCTGAATCAATTTCTTTAGACCACTTAGCTAGTTATTTCACTTTAATGGAGATATAGATATAGATACAGTTATAGATATAGACAGAGATAGAGATAGAGATATCCATATGCTGTGTGTGTGTGTAGCATATGTGTGTTTTCACCCATTATATGCCAAAACCTGTGCATCTCCACAATGGGACACTGAGTCAGATTTAAAGTTTTCTGGTAAATAGTTGTTCATCATCATGGGACTGGTATAATTTAGCACCTAAGAGTCTGACATTGCATGACACCAAAAGAAGAAATCATAAAGAATGGGAGACTTAACCATATTAAAAATAAACTCGGCTGGGCGCAGTGACTCATGCTTGTAATCCCAGCACTTTAAGAGGCTGAGGCGGGTGGATCACTTGAGGCCAGGAGTTTGAGACCAGCCTGGCCAATATGGTGAAAGCCAGTCTCTACTAAAAATATACAGGAAGTAGCTGGGTGTGGTGGTGCACACCTATAGTCCCAGCTACTTGGGAGGCTGAGGCAGGAGAATCACTTGAACCTAGGAGGTGGAGATCGGGGTGAGCCTAGATCATACCACTGCACTCCAGCCTAGGCAATAGAGCGAGACTTCGTCTCAAGAAAAAAAAAAAATGAACTTCTCTATATTTAAAAAACTGCAACTACTGTAAAGGAAATGAAAATGCATAGATATTTGTATCATTATATGATTAAAAATTAATATCCTTAATTTTTTAAACTCTTTAGAGCCAGTAAGAAATATATAAGCACTCCCAATTTTTTAAATGGGCAAATAATATAAATAAGCCATTCTCAAACGAATAAATACCTGGGTCCAACAAAATATAATTGATTGCTTCAACAGCAATCAAAGAAATGCAAATTGAAATTAAATAAGATACAGTCCTTCTCTTTAATAATATTTTTTAAAGACTTATAAGGTGTGGGAAATGAGCATGTGGGAAAAAAAGGAGCTCTATGAGTCAGTAGTTTGATGTGGACTGTCAAAAAAACCTAAACTCATTGTGGTTGTATAAATAGAAGTGTAAGATCGAAAGCAAGGAAAATGATAATTCTATCTTTAAACAAAGCATAGCCTGCACGTGACCATGGGGTCTGGAGCTGGATGGCTCAGGCTCAAATCCCAACTCTGCCGCTTTCTACTAATGCGGCCCTTGAGCAAGTTTTTAAACCTCATTTTCTCCATCTGGCAAGCAGATATGATGATATCTACTTCTTAGTGTTGCTGGGAGATGAAAACAATCCATGTAAATTGCTTAAATCAATAATTGGCATATGGTAATCACGTGTTAAATGGTACCTATTCCTTACAGTTCTATGCTTATCAGGTGCCCCTGGAGAACTACACTGAGTTCAAGGGACCTCAAAGCTGCAGAGAAACCAGAGCCTGTTCAAAGCAGAACACCAAGATGGTATCATTTCTCTAACTGTTGGAGAAACTGACTAGGTTTTAGCCCATAAAGGAACAGGTAGAGCAGGTGTGAACACCTGGATAATTTTGAAGTCCCAGCAGGTGGAGGTTTCAGGAAAACAGTTTTCTGCATAACTTAAGGGAGAAAATTTAATTAGTAAGTTCTCTAATAAGAGAAGTATTCAAGCATGCTTCTTAACAGATGAATAAAAGAAATGCAAGCCACAGATGAGAAGTTGGATTAAATCTGTAACATCTCTTTCTACCCTGAGATCCTACACATCTATTCCAAGGTGCCTTTTGTCCCTCTTTTCCCCCTTTAGTCTTCTATTTCCAGGTGTCCCTGCCAATCCTTGGGTTTGCTTGAAAGCCAAAAAATAATAATAAATCTTTGAAATATATTCTACATGATCATCTAAAACTGCCTACCCCCATTGAAATTACTTTTCTTAAGACTTAAGAAGTTACTTTGGTCTCTATGAAGTCTATTTTAGGCAAATTTCTTTATCTGGGACATGTTCATTCAACAAATAATGATAGAATGGCTCTTATGCTTTCAACACTGTCCTGGTTGTTGGAGTGTAAAATTAAGCAACTCCGGGTGCAGTGACTCACACCTGTAATCCTAGCATTTTGGGAGGCCAAGGCGGGTGGATCACTTGAGGTCAAGAGTTCAAGACCAGCCTGGCCAACATGGTGAAACCCCATCTCTTCTAAAAATATAAAAATTAGCCAGGCATGGTGGCACATGCCTATAGTCCCAGCTACTCGGGAGGCTGAGGTAAGAGAATCACTTGAACCCTGGAGGTGGAGGATACAGGGAGGCAAGATTGCACCATTGCACTCCAACCTGGACTACAGAGCAAGACTCTGTCTCAAAATACATAAATAAATAAAATAAAAATAAAAACAAAAATAAACAAGACCCTGTCTTGGCTCTCAAATAGTTCACAATCTCACATGGGAGACAGTGACTCCAGGTCAGTGTGATGAATGCACAAATTGAGGTGTGCCTTCCTGTGTACACCCAGCATCACAGAAAGAAGTCACAACCAATGGCTGAGGGTTGGGGCAATCGGATATTTGTGTTTAGAACCCCTGTCAGACACTCCCTACAAAGTGAAGACATCTCTTTTAACTTTCCCTTTCCCTCAAATTTCTCTTTTCACATACTGATGTAAGGCTGGAATTCAAAGGAAAATTACACTGTGATCAAAACTACATATCTAAAGCAGAACTGTCAGTTACTATTATCTATTCTTGCACACCCATGGGACATGTTATTTTAAGTTGACGTTGCATTCAATTAAGCCCTTATGTTGGCTACAACACAAATCATATCATCTAATTTTCCAATCTGATCCATCAAATCACTGACATAGCACCCCAAACAAATGGTTGTGTTGTGCCTATATAAACTCACTGAAGGCAAAGGAACTAGTCTATTCAGTAGCGTAGTTTTTACATAAGTGAACTCTTTTTTTTTTTTTTTCTTTTTTTTTGAGACGGAGTCTCGCTCTGTCGCCCGGGCTGGAATGCAGTGGCCAGATCT
>NW_012115599.1:5580992-5591726 GCF_000951035.1 Colobus angolensis palliatus
TCTCCTGACCTCGTGATCCACCCGTCTCGGCCTCCCAAAGTGCTGGGATTACAGGCTTGAGCCACCGCGCCCGGCCTACATAAGTGAACTCTTCCAGGTTGGAAAATTTATCAGTGAAAACATATTAAATAAGCAATACAGAAATGGCACCGAGATTGCTTAGCAGCATGATTTCTGGAGCCTTAGATTTAAGTTCAGATCTCAACTTTGCCTCTTCCAGGCTCCGTAATCTTAGGCAAGTTACTTAATTTTTCCAAGCATTAGTCTCCTCACCTGTAAAATGAAAGTAACAAAGTACCTGCTTCCTATTGTTGTGAAGATTAAATGAGATAATATACACAAAGCATTCACCACAGTGGCCAGCACACAGTATACATTTGAAAAATGGCGACCACAGAGACAGGTAAGAGTACGGTTTTGGGGGAGGAGGTAGCGGTGAACCAAGATCTCACCATTGCACTCCAGCCCGGGCAACAAGAGCGAAACTCTGTCTCAAAATAAAATAAAATAAAATAGTACAGTTTTGTAGGCAACACTGTGGAGTCGCTCTGGCATAAGGTTCCCCTGGGTACCCCTCATCATCGTGACAGTGCTTTGGAAAAGAATGTCACTACAATACGAGCCCATGAGGGCCACATAGAAAGTGGTTAGGTTCTGCATAATGCTGGGGCCACACTGGTGGACTGCAAACCAGCTCTCCCATTTATTAACTGTGTGACTTTGGACAAGGTCCTTTGCCTCTCTGTACCTCAATCTCCTTATCTGTTAAGTAAGGATAATAATTGTCCCCATTTTGTTGAGTCGTCATAAGTATGCTGTATAAATGCATTAAGGCATGAAATGCTTGGAACTGTTCCTGCTTCAGGGTAAACACCACATGCATTAGCTATTACAATGATGAATCAGTAGGTGCAAATCGCTTGAGATTATTTCATCCTGCCTAGAAGACAAGGTAGATGCAGGAAAGAACTCCTGGGCCAGGACCCTGACTCTCCTGCTGTCTTCCACTTCTACCACAACTTTCTTCAGCCCTTTCCTTTCCTGTCCCTGCCGCTTGCCCTTCCCTTTCCCATCACCCTGGTTCCTCTGCTTTCTCCCAGCCTCGAAGGACATCCAGATCCCTCAGCCACTTTCTGAGTCAGTGCTGCTGCACCAAGTGCTTGTGAGCTTGGTTGTCCTGGCAACAACAGCTTGCTCCATAAACCTCTAGGAACGAGGCTGGTTTGAGACATGACTTGGAGGAGTCTAGGTTATGCAGAGCATATAATTTGATCCTCTCTCATTTTTATTCCAGTTATGATGATGAACATATCTAATTCAGTAGTAAGTATTCGAGGACCCCGCAAACATGTTTATTGGCCAGAAGGAAACCCCCTAAACAGAGAGGAAGGGAGGCTGAGGTTATTAAGCCCAATCTTGCCCACAAAACAATTTGTTCATGCTTCGCTCTGGCTCTAGTGAGTTCATCTGACCTTTCTTTTGTGGGCCAGAGTAAGCCTGCCTTTCAGAATGCTGCCTGGGATCAATGAGATGGTAGGCTTTGCTGTTGGGCAGGCCTGGGTTTGAATCCTAGGTCATCCTCTTGCCACATGTTTGACTGTGGGCAAGTCACTTATTCTCTGTGAGCCTCAGTTTTCTTGTCTGTAAGATGAGGATCACAGAGGGTGGTTAGGATTAAATGAAGTCATGTTCGTATAGCAGCTTGCTGCTCCATGATTGGCTAGAAGTGCTCTTTTTTAAAACAAAAAAAGTAAATTGAAAGACTCTGAGGCAAAGAGACATGGGTATTACTTGGAATGAAAAAGCCGGAAAATGACAGAATCGTGTATTTTCCCTCCCCCTCTTAACCACTGTCTTTATTTGAAGATCTTATTCAGGAGGCAAAAGAGGAAACCTGGATTGTGAAATGTCAACAGTTATCTTGCACAGAAGAAAAGCAGAAACATTTTACAGTTAACACTATTGACCCCAATATTTCTGACTTGACAAAATTCCTGCACCAGCATTTCCTAGTGCTGTATTTTTTCCACCCAAAACATCTTATCTGCAATAAAATTATTTCATAAAACAAAACACAGGACAAAGATGTTCTCTGTTACTACCCAGGTATCTTGAACTGCATAAGAGAAAAAGGTGAATAAAGGAAGATTCACTATTATTATTTTTCATGCTTTAACATCAAAAACCATAGCCAAGGCTTCTAAGAGCCTTTTCAAAGATTTTTATGGCCCTTCGTTCATAATTAACTTGGCAACCAACCCAGGAACCAGGAACATATCCCCATTAACATCTAGAAAAGGCCCCACCACCTACTGAAGTGTATACTGACGCTGATACAAATAATCAGTGTCTCATGCAGCTTGTGTACACCAATTATGTGTCAGATTCCTGACATGTACAGTTTTTAACCCACACATGAGGTAACTGAAGGAAACTTAATGTCTACAGAAGTTAAGAACTTCAATATCTTCTTGGGAAATTCTGTCTTTAGGTTTAGTTCTGCAGCTGACAAAGGGAATATTTCTGGACCAAATATTTCTTAAAAATATCAAATGAGATGCTGGGGGCTATGTAAGAGTGGAGGGTTAGAGAAGGGAGAGGATCAGAAAAAATAACTATTGGATACTAGGCTCAGTACTTGGGTAACAAAATAATCTGTACAACAAATGCCTGTCACAGGAGTTTACCTATATAACAAGCCTGCACAGATACCCTGGAACCTAAAATAAAAGTTTTAGAATAAAAAATAAAAAGAGACTCTTAATGTATTATATCAGAGAGTGTTCAAAAGGCCCCAGAGAAAAATGCAGTAATTATGGAAGATGTAACTTGTAAACATGAAAATTATGGAAGACATAAATTGTAAAACTATCAATACAAAATTTCACTATTTAATTCCAGGCCCATTTTCTAGATTGGCTTTTACAATCTGAGAGAACTACTCTCACTAATTAAAAACTATTTATTAATTTAAATCCATGTGCTTGACAACCCTGACTCTATCATCCCCATTTTTTAGTGAGACAGCTTCACTTATTAGAAATTTAGTCTTCATATTTTTGTAATTTAGGGAGATTAAAATATGAGCATACAAACTTTATAACAGCAATTTTCATTGCAAGATGTTTTTAATTGTTTAACAAACAAACAAAAACTTGCAGAAATGTTTCCATTCACTTGCTCTTCTCAGGATACTAGCACAAGTGATCAGGAAAGGAATAAGTCAACATTAATTATTACTAGGTCTCACCAATTATTATTGGTGCCTATTGCAAGGAATCTTTTACACCTCTATGTATATGTGTGTCTTTTCCAAAGGATGTTTCAAAGTACAGCTGGCTAAAGAGATTAGCAGCTGAGGACCCACTTATTCTCCAGTACCAACTCAGCTGTCCCCATCACAAATACACCACAAATCCTAACTCGGAATAAATTTGCTTTAAGAAAATGCTAGAGTCATGAACAAAGTTCAGTGCCATGACTCAGAAACCTAAGCATCAGAGGAGTGGCTGGTCACAGCTGCCGTAGCCATGTGACTAGGGGCAATCGCCAAGCCTTCAGGGCCTGTCTCCTCTTCTGCAAATGAAGGAACTAGGCCAGATGACCTAGGGTCCCTCCAGCCTGAAGTCAAAATGGAAGCAGGTAGCAATGTGTGCTATTTAACCCCCCTTACAGGTAAAACATGAAACAAATGAATAGCCTAAAACAGACTCACGCGTTCGCTGTTCGTTCAATTAAAAAGCTAAGCACCTGAAGGAAGGCACTACATTCAGCTCATTTCTGAAACAATCCACTCATTAAGGTTAGTGTGAGCTTATCTGTGTACACAGGCGTTGCCCACAGGACGCCAAGTCCTATGTGTGAATTCACATGCCGGGGAGCTTTCACAACCACACAGCACACACTCAGCATCTGAAGAAAGACCAACACTAAGAAAATTCAGTTTTCCTGATGCATACCAGGGAAGCTAAGCCTTTTTCAGTACACTAATCTTTAAAATGGTGCATCTACCACCTCGATGCCACATTATGCAAATTTACTAAGAATTGTGAGTGAAGAGATTTCAGCCCAATTTTAAAAAGCTAAGGAGTTTTTACCTGTCAATTCCAAGAAGACGGCCCAATAAACAAGCTGTAATTACTCTATCATTATATCAACTCTTTAATCACTTCTTCTCCCTTTCCTCCCAAAAAAAGAACTGAGGGGAAGGGGGATTAAAATAAAAAGTGGAGAGTCTCTCCAAGTAACCTCTATAGAAGAGGAGTATATCTTCCGACAGAACACATCTGTGTGCCTCTTAAAAAGGATATTCTAAATCTGAAGGGAGTTAGCTTAGACCCCCACCTTCCAGGCCCTGCCATCTGGAATTCTCAGACCCATAAAATCAAACTGTAAGGAAGCCGGGGCTGGATGAGTATCCCCGTTCCCCTAACCCCACTCCAGCATTCTGTATGCTACCACGCTCCCCTATTTCAACCCAACTGGTTGAGCAGGAAACATTCCTAAATGAGCAGGTAGCCCGTGGAGCTGGACCCAAGCCTCCCCAGTCCATGTCCACTGACACCCTGGTAAGTGGCACCTCTGCTCACCCTCTTCACAAGGTAGCCCTCTCTGATCTGCTTTGGTTCCATGCTGGCTGGACAGGCAGATGCAAAAGTCACTCTCCGGCACCTCCTCTCAGCAGCTGGGCTTCCTCTGCATACTGAGGTGGCTGTGGGCTGCCTTTTCTACAGTGGGTCGCTTTCACAATTTCCCTTCTGCTGGCGGTCGCATGATCACATCCTCTTCCCCTCACTGGGGTGGAAGATCAGAATAAGGAACTGCAGAGTAAACTACCCATTCCTTGCTAATCCTGGAGACTTATTAAAACCACAGTTGGGTTGAATATTTACCTAAGGGAAATTCTTAGTACTACACAGAAAATCACTCGTTTAAAGAGAAAAAGAAGTGATGAAAGGAAGAGGAAGATGAACAAGAAAAACTTGTTGGTAGAAATTGTCCTGATTAGGGATTAGTCTTGAGATCCTGGAAATGCCTAATAAAAATGCCAAGAAATTCAGAACCATCTGGTTAGCATAACAAAGTTAACTACTAAATGAATGCCTACTTCTCTCTGTGCCAAGCCCTGTATCAAGTGTTTCTCAGCCTACTTATTTAAAACTAAATTAGTCTGCACATAGGCCGGGCATGGTAGCTCACGCCTGTATTCCCAGCACTTTGGGAGGCCAAGGCAGATGGATCATTTGGAATCAGGAGTTCAAGACCAGCCTGGCCAACATGGTGAAAACTTGTCTCTACTAAAAACATAAAAATTAGCCAGGTGTGGTGGTGTGCGCCTGTAGTCCCAGCTACTCGGGAGGCTGAGGCAGTAGAATCACTTGAACCTGGGAGGCAGAAGTTGCAGTGAGCCGAGATCGTGCCACTGCACTCCAGCCTGGGCGACAGAGCAAGACTTCATCTCAAAACAAACAACAACAAAAATGAGTCCACACGTGAAACCCATAGGGAAAGTATATTATTTTCCTTATCTTAGAGATAAGGAAACACAGACTCAGAGAAGAAAAGTTGTCTCAAGTTGACGCTGCAGGTCACAGGGGAGAGCAGAAGACCAGGGAGGGACGTGCTAGGGTGCCACTGCCTCGCATCAGGCATGCGGACAGGTGTCCCACATTGACTGCTGATCCCATAATCAGCCTGTAAAAAGAAGTCCATCATCAAACAGGTTTTTGAGAAACTGTACATAATAGTCCCAGGTTGGCAACTCCTCTAAACGATGAACAAATTAAAGACCCTCGCCCCGCCAAAGTACTACAGCAAAGAATCCTATAATGGTGTTTCCCAAACCAACTTGGCTCTAGAATTCTTTTCTGCACAATTTATATTAACATTTTTTGTCATAGATTGAATTAAATCTCCCAAAAAAGAAGTCCTAACCCTTAGCACTTTAGAATGCATCCTTGTTTGGAAACAGGATCATTGTAGATATAATTAGTTAAGATGAGGTCATACTGAAGCAAGTGGGCCCTTAATCCAATGTGACTGGTGTCCTTATAAGAAAAGGGAACACAGAAAACAGCCATGTGACAACAGAGTGATGCATTTACAAGCCAAGGAATGCCAAGGATGGCCGGCAACCCCCAGAAGCTGGAAGAGGCACGCAACAATTCTCCCCTAGAGCTGCTATAGAGAACATGGTGCTCCCGACACCTTGATTTCAGACTTATGGCCTCCAGAACAGTGAGACAATAAATTTCCATTGTTTTAAGCCACCAGTTTGTGGTACTTTGTTATGGCAGCCCCAGGAAACCAATACAATCCTGAAAAACTAATATTCCATAGAATAAACTTTAAGACATGTTAATCTGGCCCTGTGAAAATGAGCAAATTCATTAATTACTTTGTGCCTCAGTTTTCTCATCTGTAAAATGGGGATAATAACACTTATCCAATAAGGTCATTCTGAAGATTAAATAAGATACACATGGAAGTATTTAGAAGAGTGTCTGAAACATAACTAGTATCCATAAATATTAGTTACTCCTCATCTTCAAGGCAAATCTCCGTTATCCTAGAGCTGATCCTTTTCAATGATAACTTCAACAGAGATGATAAAAACAATCGTAGGGCTAGAATTTCCTCATTACACCCGTCAGTGTTCTTTCACTGCAATCAACAGATAACAACTCTGGCTAATAGAGGCGAACAGGAATTTACTGGAAGAGAATGGGGTGGCCCACAGACTGAAGGAAAAATGAAGACTGGGGTCTTTGAAAGGACAAGAATCAGCGCAGTTGTGGGGTTCCAGGAAGCAAGACACCAAGATGAAAGAATGCCAGTGGTTTTCAGACTCTGCAGTAGTCTCCAGGGATCAGGCCTCTGATTGGCCTAACTCAGCTTCTCTCTTGGGTATCTGGAGGGGGAACATGTGAACCGACAGCTCTTGCAGGACCATGCTCAATGGGGGAAGGGAGGGTGTCCCCTAAAGTAAAACCAAGATACTATTAACAATGGACGAGTGATGGCCCCGAGAAAGGCAAAACTGACAGACATCCATGAGGGCATCTGAGGAGCCAGGAAAGTTAGGGGAAAGAAGTTCTGTTCTTGGGGTTTTCTGAGAGCTTCCTGATTCCCTCTCCTCTTCCCTCTAACTGTGTTTCCAGCTAACAGTCACTGCCCCTGTATTTCTCACTTTTCATTTTATGCTAATAACCATTACATAAAATCGTTGATGGTTTCTTATCAGTTTCTCATCGCACCAAAATTAATTAGAAATTATTATAAAGTGTTGGGGGCTGAGAGTAGAGGGATCAACATTTGATGTCACCTGGGCAAAACAGGAACAAATAAAAGGATAATGTTCTGTATCTGCACTCAAACAAGTATTTTGCTACGTCTGTACAGTCAATGGAAACCACTCATAGATTTACCAAGTCTGATTTCATAGTTAAATGTATCTCCCTTTGTTTAACTGACCAAGTGACTTCTAATTTGGAATGTCTTCACCGTCTGTCCTAGCATGATCGGAAGGCTTTAAAGAACCCTCACTCAGAAACCTCATAGTACTTTTGGATGCTTACCGTGTAAAAGCACCACTGCCTTCCGAATAATTCATTTCAACATGGTATTAAGTCCTTACTATGTGCCAGGCGCCTGAATAGGTGCAGGGGTAAAAATGTCTTGCCACCAAGGAACCTTCCGTATTGGTGAATCTGCTGAACGTCACCACTGATGGATTAGATGCTGCTGCCTTTGCCCCTTCCCCTCCTGCCGTGTGTCATCGCGCCTGCTTAGCGACACCTAGTGGTCAGTAAAGAGAACTATCTGAATCAATGACGCCATTTAGGACTTCCTCTCAACAGAGTTTGAGCAAGTTTTCTTCTGCTGTGTCAGATCCCTCTTTCAGATCAGATCATTAGAACCTCTTCCAATATCTTATGTATGTGTGTCTAGAATGACTTTTTTTTTTTTTTTTTGAGACAAAGTCTTGCTCTGTCATCCAGGCTGGAGTACCGTGGCCCCGATCTCCGTTCACTGCAACCTCCGCCTCCCAGGTTCAAGCGATCCTCCCACCTCCGCCTCCCGAGTAGCTGAGATTACAGGAACATGCCACCACGCACGGCTATTTTTGTATTTTTAGTAGAGTTTCACCATGCTGGCCAGGCTGGTCTTGAACTCCTGACCTCAGGTGATCTGCCTGCCTCTGCCTCCCAAAGTTCTGGGATTACAGGTGTGAGCCACCACACCCAGACTAGAATGACTTTTTAAGATCTCTTTCTGTACACATTTGATCAATAACCTTGGAAACATTATTCTTGTAGTACATTTATTATTGTAAGGGAAAGTTAAGACTTCTGAATAAGCAAAAATGATTACTTAGCATCTCCAATGGAAAACTATGCATTCTTTACAGCACACCTTTCTAAGTTATTTGTTTCTATGGAGCTGTGTCTTTTCTTGTCTTGGAGTTATTTTAGAACTCTGTAGATTGTGGATAAATACGAATAATTCTTGTCTATAAACATGCAAATAAATTCTGACTGATGGAAGTTCAGTAGACTCCACCTCACCCCACACCTTCGCTCCACCCCACCTCCCATGGAAAAAGTCAATTTTGTGTCCACTGGTAAATGAATTTCAATGTTGCTTTACTCTATATAAATTGGCCTTTGACCTTTCCTTTGAACCGGTTGTGACTTCTGGCTAGTTTCCCCTTTAATTCATGAGTTAAATAAAATTTTGACATGTTTTCATTCTATTATATGTAACAGTCATAGTTTTATCTTTTTAAACGTTATTCTGTAGCATTGGTAATTCAAAAGAGACATTAAATTTAGCTGAGAAATATCAGACCACCTCTAGAGCTAAATATAAATTAAGTAAAAGGTGTCAAAACCTGTAAGAAGAGTCTGAGATGTTACCCTACTTGTAAGCTAACAAGTCAGCCTGCCTGTTTCAGGGATGCTCAAAGAAGACACAAGACTTCTGGGATTTGGGGTAAGACAAAGGACTTTGCTACTCACAGCACAGTAAACAGAGTGAGCTCCATATTGGTCTTGATGCTTGTTGGCCCTAAGTCTACCAAGGACAAAGTGGAGCAGCCTAGATGGATGCTGCATATACGGAGGGTTTGCATCATAACTAAGGACCCAGAGCTTAAGGAACATGAATCTTTTGTAAAGAGCTGCAAGCAAACCTGCCCAAACTTTGTCTCAGAGGCAGACCTTATCTTTATTATACTGGACAGTAAGTGAATCTGCCCTTTGCTCTGGAAGGAGACAACCTCTGTCTTCAAAGCTGTTGTTCACTGTACAAGCATCCATAAAATAGAGTGCCTCTGCTTGCAACTTGTGTATATACATAAAAGACCCATGGAGAACTTTCTCCCAACCAAAAGAAAGCATTAAGTTGTCTAATTCACTTAAACGTATTAGAGAATATCTAGTTGGTGCCCAATGGGCTTCCAGTTCAAGAGAGGGAGATGAGCCCACAGACTGAGTAATCCCCTTTCAACAGATACACAAATTCATATGGAAATGATTTAAGAATATATAAAAGTGTGAACATATACATACCCACTTGCTCAAAAGAAAGCACTTTCACACATACATTTCCTTGCTCTGTTAGCAGAGAAGGCCTAGAAGCAACAACAGCCTGATAGTGTCAATCACATCTAGCTCCCAGATCTTGATTACTAATACGATTCTCCAATAAAAGGAATGAGAGGTCCTTGGAGAAATAGATGGCTCTAAGATTTCAGCAGGAAATGCAAAAGATGACCCTGAAGCATCCTACAGTACCAGAAAGTAAGAAAGTGCTAAAAATTTTTAACTAAAAACACAAAAGACTGAAACCATGATGGTGATCAAAGGGACCCAAGAACCAACTGAATGAACTCCTAGTGGCCAAAGCTAGAAAATTTGGAGCAAGAAAATAGTATTGGATTATAGCCAAGTCTAAAAATAAATAAATTTATGATTGAGTAAATAAATAAGAGAGAATACACAAATCTATTCCAAGATTCCAAGAATTCCAAATAAGTTATCTAGATTCTCCTCCCTTAAAGAGGTAGAGCATGAATCCTCACTCCTTAACTATAGGCTGTGTATAGTGACTTTTTAAAAAGTATGGTACAGAAAGGAGAAAAAAGGAGTAACTTTATGGTGGAGAAACATGATAAATGCAACTACAGCCAGAGCCAGGTGATCAAGGTTAACATCATGGTCATAAATCAGATTATAGTATATACCCTTGGTATCTAATCATGAGAAAAACACTAGACCAAACCTCAATTGAGTGATAGTCTATGAAAGACCTGACTAGTGCCCCTTAAGACTGTCAAGGTCATCAAAACCAAGGGAAGTCTGAGAAGCTGTCACTCCCAAGAGGAGCCTAAGGAGACATGCCAACTAAATGTCATATAATATCTTTATGGGATCCCAGAACAGAAAAAGGACATTAGGGGGAAACTAAGTATATCTAAAGAAAGTATGAACTTTCACCGGAAGTTGGGAGTTCAAGACCAGCCTGACCAACACAGAGAAACCCCATCTCTACTAAAAATACAAAATTAGCCAGGCGTGGTTGTGCATGCCTCTAATCCCAGCTACTCCGGAGGCTGAGGCAGGAGAATAGCTTGAACCCAGGAGGCGGAGGTTATGGTGAACCGAGATCACGCCATTGCACTCCAGCCTGGGCAACAAGAGTGAAACTCTGTCTCAAAAAAAAAAAAAAAAA
>NW_012115599.1:5591776-5616399 GCF_000951035.1 Colobus angolensis palliatus
AAAAAAAAAAAAAAAAAAAGAAGAAGAAAGTATGAACTTTTAAAATGATGATAAACGTATCAATTTTAGTTAATTAGTAATGACTAATGTGCCATGCTAATGTAAATGTTAATAATAGGAGAAACTGGATGGAGGGTAAATGGGTATGCTGTAGTATCTTAATTTTTCTATAAAACTAAAATTATTCTAAAATAAAAAAGGGCTGAGAGTGGTGGCTCATGCCTGTAATCCTAACACTTTGGGAGGCTGAGGCAGGTGGATCACCTGAGGTTAGGAGTTTGAGACCAGCCCGGTTAGCATGGTGAAACCCCATCTCTACTAAAAATACAAAGATTAGCCAGGCGTGGTGGTGGGTGCCTGTAATCCCAGCCACTCGGGAGGCTGAGGTGGGAAAATCACTTGAACCTGGGAGGTGGAGGTTGCAGTGAGCCAAAATCGTGCCACTGCACTCCAGCCTGGGCAACAGAGCAACATTCTATCCCAAAAAAATAAAATAAAATAAAAAATAAAAAGGTCATTTTAGTAAAAAGAAAGAAAGCATTTCCAATTCTTCTCTACTTTCTCATATTCATCATGTACAGACGGAGATTCCAATGCAACCATTTTCATATTGTTATGTTCACATTCTCTTCATTCAGAAAGGCTTTAAATTAAGTAAGAATTCTTTTTGCAGTGGGATCTTTATTTGATCAGTTCTTCCTCTCCCCTTGAGGATTATGGAGTTATAGAAGGTTGCTTTTTAAAGGATGTGGCTTTGTTAAGTTTAAGATTTTAATTCGGGGTATAACTCTCTGGTTGGAAAGCATTCAGATTTCAGGTTTTTTATAGTATTCTTAAACAGAGGCATTACACCACTAACAACCAATAACTAAGACAGTGAATCCTCTAGAAGAATCTCATTAATACAGGTGAGCCCAGAGCTCTAACTACTGGAGGTGTGAACTGCTGAGGGTCGATGAGGACCAAATACCAGTCCTGCTAGAAATTCAGGGAAGTGCAGCAGGCCCAGTGCATGGAACAGTACTGCCGGGCACTGGCTGCCAGCTCACTCTTGCATAGAGTCAACCACCTAAAGAAGTGTGGCTACTATGCCTGCGAACGAGGGCAATTGCTCTCATGAAAGGGCATGCTAGGGGGAGCTGCAGGTTTACAGAGCACCCTGTAGTTTGTTTACTGAACAGTGATGGCCATGAAGGCAATTGAAGGCTGAGATCCAAGCCGTGTCTAGTAAGCCCCCAAGTGCTGCACTCCAGCACAAGTCAAGGCTGCCCTAGGGAAGAGGTACCTTGTTATTGTGTGCAGTAGTACCCTCCTCCAGCTAAACCCTGTGCTCATGGGGTTGCTCCTGCCCAGATTTAATGAATCTAAAATTTACTTTACTTTCTGTTTGGGCTCGAATGATAGTGAGACAGTGAGAGAAAGGGCTCCCCAGAGAACCTCTGACCGGCCTATGCACTGGGAGAATGGGGTGGGGCCTCGGGAGGTTCACGCCATTTGCAGCGGGGAGGAGCCTGACCTCTCCTATTCCTGGGTGGCAACCTGGAATTCAGTCTGTGAGATGGGGGCCTGTTAACAGGAACCCCTCTTGCTTTGCTGAGAGAGTCTTTTTCCTTTTCTCCTAATAAATTCTGTAATCCTTCACCCTTCAAAGTGTCTGCATGTCTAATCGTTCCTGGTCGTGTGACAAGAATCTGGTTTTTTTCCTACAGCAATAGGAACAGGAACAGAAGTTAGCATCAATTCTAACATTGAAATATAGAGATCCACCTCTTGAAGGACAAAGAGTAAACAACAACAACAACAACAACAACAAAAACTAGCCCATATAAAGAGTTGATGGTTGAAAATGCAGCACATCCATAAAGGAGCTGAACCCTGTAGGGTACAATCATAAAATCATTTTTTTTTCTCAATACTCCCCATTCTGACAATGAGGTTTTCCTCTGTCCCTTGGATGAAATTGTAGGCAGGTTTCACAGATTTCCTAATAACTCCTAGCTTTAATAAAATCCAAATCAGTCTAATTGCCATATAACTGTAGTCCAGTGTAATATAAAACACTATAATTCTTTTTTTTTTTAATTTACAGTGTTTCCCCATCTCCAACTTAAAAACCAGAGTAGAAGGAGAAGGTAATGATCAGCGTCTTCACCACAGCTCCTTGTCCAGCCCCATTTGCTAGATCTGATTTTATGATTTCTCCAGGATCCAAGGCGGAAGGTGAAAGATACTTCATCAGGCCTGTCTCTTGAGCAGTCCTAGTGCCTGAGGAAAGGGGACAGTCTATTAGGCTTTGGGCCTTAACTCCTCATTCCTACACATCATACAACTTAATTTGAAAAATTTCGCTTTTCTCCTGCCTCAGCCTACCAAGTAGCTGGGATTATAGGTGCCCATGGCCACACACTGCTAATTTTTGTATTTTTAGTAGAGATGGGGTTGGTCTCAAACTCCTGACCTCAGACAATCCACCCACCTCAGCTTCCCAAAGTACTCGGATATCAGGCGCCTGGCCTATACTCTTAAAAACTGTTGAGGACTCCCAAGGAGCTTTGAGTTATGTGGGTTCTACTTATGGACATTTACCAATTAGAAATTTAAAACTGAGAAATTTAAAAAGTATTCACTCATTCATTTTAAAGTAACAATAATAATCCATCACAAGTTAACACAAATAACATTCCTTGGTGAAAATGTTCTGTTTTCTGAAACAAAAAAAAGATCAATAATGAGTGATATCGTTTTATATTTTTTAAAGCATGTTAATGTCTAGCTCAATAAAACAGCTGGGTTCTCATAGCTGCTTCTGTGTTTGAACAGTTGTGATATGTTGTCATGGTTGAAGTAAATGAAGAAAATCTGACCTCACACAGTATGGAAAAGGAAACAGTATTTTAATAGTCTTTTGAGACAATTATGTATATTCTTCTTACAAACACACCAAAACTCAAAGCTTCTAGTCATGATGTAAAATTTAAAGCCATATCAATAAACTTTTGGTGTGCTGTTATTTATTGATCTGCCTTGCACTTCAAATAGATTTATGTTATCCTTGTACCATTTTGTAGCATGATGCATTGCTCATTTGAAAAATATTGGCTCACCAAGTTATACAAATCATCTAAATATTGATGGCTCATTCCACAATATTTTTAAAAATCATATTTTTGAAAATATCATCCAATTTTATCACAATAATATTAAATTATTGGGAAACTGTCAAGGCTACGGTAGCAAACAAGCTTTTCAAGATTCTAATTTTCACTTGAAAGTTTGAATCATATCATTGGCAACCAATACCATTTTGTCTGAAGTGACAGGATCATTTTATTCATTTTCAAGAAAATGTCTACCAAATACCCAAATCTGAATAACCAGATTGCCATTTCTTTCAAGCAAAAATTATGTTTCCACAAAAAAAGTGGCTAGTTCAGCTCACAGCTCCAAGAATCACACATGTATGTTTTTCCTTTAGATATTATAATAACACAGAGTATTATAAAGACATGCACTCAAGGGTAAAGATTTCATGAAACTAATAACTTTTACTGCAACTTCAAGGACATTTCGAAGTTTGCTTGCCTTTTTTTTCCACCCTGACTGAATCACAGTGAAAATTATACAGTTTCTGCCTTGATTCTTGCTAAGGTGTCAGCAATTTTACTCACCATTTTTTTGCACTGTCAGTGCAAATGTTAACATAGTAAAAAAAAAAAAAAAAAATCAAATAACATCTTGGTATTACTATGAAAATAGTTTTGACCTCTTAGACTCTTGAAAGAGTCTCAGAGACCCTCAGGAGCCTGTGGACCATACTTTGAGAACTGCTCATTTCAGAGATAATGAATAAGGAAGACGAGAGGATTCTAAGACAACCATCACAGCTAAAAATGGAGATAAAGCACATATGAAAACAGATAGATAAAGTCTGCATGCCAGACAGTGAGATAATAGTCGGCTCACCCCCTCTTCTTGGGTCTGGGATGTTGGTAGCCAGGTCAACACCCATCCAGGGGATGATTAGGGTATACCTCTCTGGGGAAACGACTATCAGATATGAAGACTGAGGAGGTCTCCAACAAACGACCAGGTCTCTGCCCAGCCAGCCACTGGGAGCAAGATAAGTTGAAAAATACCACCCAAGCACAAGTAAGACTTTTAGTGCCTTATTTCTGAACATGAATGGCATCAAAAGATAACCAGGCACAGGAAGAAAACCGTTAAGATGAAGTTAGAAATGAAAACAAACAAGCAAATCACAAAGAACTGTGTTAGAGAACAATGCGAGGAGGAAAAGAAAAAATATCTATTTCTCATGATAACCTCAGAGAATGAACAGAATATATTGCACAAGAACTGGAAACATAATATTATATATATATTCTTTTGTAACTTGCTTTTGTAACCCAATATTACATTCCTAAAGTTCAAACATCACAGGCATTATGTTAATGTATATAGCTGTACATGTATTCACTCATTTACACCTCTGTATAACATTCTGTTCTGTGAATATATCTGATATTATTTATAGTTCTCCTGCAAATAGACATTTGAGTTATTTCCAGTTCTTCGCTTTTACAAATGTTCATTCTATGAGCATTGTCCTCTTGTGCCTATGTGCTCTCATTTATGTTGGAGATATACTGAGGACTGGAACCACAGATATACTGAGGACTGGAACGGAGTTTCGCTTTTGCTGCCTAGGCTGGAGTACAGTGAGACGATCTCTGCTCACTGCAACCTCCGCCTCACAGGTTCAAATGATTCTCCTTTCTCCTGTCTCAGCCTCCCATGTAGCTCGGATTACAAGTGCCTGCCACCACCTCCAGCTAATTTTTTGTATTTTTAGTGGAGACGGGATTTCACCATGTTAGCCAGGCTGGTCTCAAACTCCTGACCTCAGGTGATCCACCCACCTCAGCCTCCCAAAGTGCTGGGATTACAGTTGTGAGCCATCATGCCCAGCCCACAGCATCGTATTTTACAGGATAACAACCACCAAATTGTTTCACAAAATTTACACATTTATTCTCACATTGGCAGGATTCTATCAACAATTAGTATTGTCAGACTTCACAATTTTTGCCAATCTAGTGGATATAAATGGTATCTCACGGTTTTTAACTTGTCTTTTCTCGAATTACCAATAGTTATATGCTTATTAGCTGTCTCAGATGAAAGTGTGTATTCGTTAAATAAAACACAGGCTTACCCAAAGTACATATGATCCTCTCTCATGTGACAAACTATCTAAGGCCAGGGTCATTGTACAATCTCTGGAGCCAGGTCCCCTCAATCTGGATGCCTGGTCCCCACCATAAGGTAAATTTTCTTGAAGGGTGCCCATGATAAAGACCCTGAAATCTCTTTTTACAGAAATGATGTATTCTAGCACCACCTTCCCCCATGCTCTCAACTCATGTTTCCAAAAGTAGAAGTGGGTAGGGGGTAGGCTGTGGTCCAGAACAAGGGAAAAGAGGTCCTCTTAGATGCCAGTGGCCTGCAGACTCAAGTGTCCCATTAGACACTGACCAGTGCAGTATGGCATATCAAACTATGATGCACGTTCAGGTTTAGGATAGAGGAAGGGAGTATTCTACATCAGCGCAGTCAGAAAACTGGGCAGGTCTCTAAAGGAGCTTAGAAGTCCTGAACAAAAAGCCCTGTGACTCCAGCAGTTCCTAGCAGGTCTTCCCAAGCTCACCTCAGTTTTTACCTTTCTTTTATCTTTCAAGAGAGGCCCTCAAGGTAAAAGAAAGATGCCTTGGAATTGTAACGTGGAGAAACATCACGTGTTTTCGATTCAGACAGAGTTGCATTCAAATTCCCAGCCCTACCTCTTATCCTGGGCAAAGGGCTTTCACCTCTCCGAGTCTCAGATTCCTCACCTGTGAAATGAGATCTATCACAGAGAGCAATCACAGCCACCTCTAGAGTCCTTGTGAAGATTAAATGAGATCTTGAGTAATGCCTGTGAGGAAGGCAATATGGAAGAGTGGTGAAGATTTTGCCTGGGTTCTAACCCCAGCGCTGATATTTCCTAGCCATGTGACCTCGGGCAAGTTACTTGGCTTTTTTGTGACACAGTTTCTTTGTTTGTAACACCAGGGCAATAATAGTTCCCCACCTCATAAAGTTACGATGAGAAGTAAATGAGGTAGGTTGGGCACGATGGCTCACACCTGTAATCCCGGGACTTTGGGAGGTCGAGGGGGCGAATCACCTGAGGAGGGTGAATCACCTGAGGTCAGGAGTTCGAGATTAGCCTGACCTACATAGTGAAACCCCACCTCTATCAAAAATACAAATATTAGCTGGGCCTGGTGGCACACACTTGTAATCCCAGCTACCCAGGAGGCTGAGTAAGGCAGGAGAATCACTTGAACCCAGGAGGCAGAGGTTGCAGTGAGCTGAGATTGCACCACTACACTCCAGCCTGGGCAACAGAGTGAGACTCCGTCAAAAAAAAAAAAGAGTAAATGAGGTAATTGTGTACAACTCTTAGCTGAATGTCTGGTGGATAGTAAGTGCTTAGTTAATATTAGCTATTATTTGTGTTTTTTTAAAGTTAAAACCCAAATGACAGCCTAGAAAAATATTTGAAATAAGTATAAAATACAAAAAGCTACTATTTACAACATAGGAAAAAGTCCTACAAATCTTATATGAAAAGAAAATCTAAGAGAAAAAAACGGGACAAAAGACAGGAAAATGTATTTTACAAAAGAAATATAGATGGACAATAATGATGAAAAATGCCCATCTAACTAGTAATTTTTCTTTTTACTTTAAGTTCCAGGATACATGTACAGAATGTACAGGTTTGTTACATAGGTATGCGTGTGTCATGGTGGTTTGCTGCACCTATTTTAACCTGACCTCTAAGTTCCCTCCCCTCGCCCCCCACCCCCAACAGGTCCTGGTGTGTGTTGTTCCCCTCCCTGTGTCCATGTGTTCTCATTGTTCAACTCGCACTTACAAGTGAGAATATGCAGTGTCTGGTTTTCTGTTCCTGTGTTAGTTTGCAGAGGATGATAGCTTTCAGCTTTGTCCATGTCCCTGCAAAAGACATGATCTCATTTCTTTTTATGGCTGCATAGTATTCCATGGTGTATACATACCACATTTTCTTTATCCAGTCTATCAGTGATGGGCATTTAGGTTGTTTCCACGACTTCACTATTGTAAATAGTGCTGCAATAAACATACGTGTGCATGTGTCTTTATAGTAGAATGATTTATATTCCTTTGGGTATATTCCCAGTAATGGGATTGCTGGGTCAAATGGTATTTCTGGTTCTAGATCCCTGAGGAATCACCATACTGTCTTCCACAGTAATTGAACTAATTTACATTCCCACCAACAGTGTAGAAGTGTTTCTATTTCTCCACAGCCTTCCCAGCATCTATTGTGTCTCGGTTTTTTAATAATCACCATTCTGACTGGCGTGAGATGGTATTTCACTGTGGTTTTGATTTGCATTTCTCTAATGATCAGTGGTGTTGAGCTTTTTTCATGTTTGTTGGCTGCATAAATGTCTTCTTTTGAGAAATGTCTGTTCATATCCTTTGCCCACTTTTTGTTGGGGTTGTTTCTTTTTTGTAAATTTGTTTAAGTTCCTTGTAGACTCTGGATATTTGACCTTTGTCAGATGGGTAGATTGCAAAAAAGTTCTCCCATTGCCTGTTCACTCTGATGATAGTTTCTTTTGCTGTGCAGAAACTCTTTAGTTTAATTAGATCCCATTTGTCAATTCTGACTTTTGTTGCAATTGCTTTTGGTATGTTTGTCATGAAGTCTTTGCCCATGCCTATGTCCTGAATGGTATTGCCTAGGTTTTCTCCTAGCATTTTTATGGTTTGGGGTTTTACATTTAAGTCTTTAATTCATCTTGAGTTAATTTTTGTATAAGGTGTAAGGAAGGGGTCCAGTTTCAGTTTTCTGCATATGGCTAGCCAGTTTTCCCAGCACCATTTATTGAATAGGAGATCCTTTCCCCATTACTTGTTTTTGTCAGGTTTGTCAAAGATCAGACAGTTGTAGATGTGTAGTGTTATTTTTGAGGTCTCTGTTCTGTTGCATTGGTTTATATGTCTGTTTTGGTACCAGTACTATGCTGTTTTGGTTACTGTAGCCTTATAGTATAGTTTGAAGTCAGGTAGCATGATGCCTCCAGCTTTGTTGTTTTTGCTTAGGATTGTCTTGGCTATATGGAGTCTTCTTTGATGCCATAAAGTGTTTTTTTTCCCCTAACTCTGTGAAACATGTCGATGGTAGTTTGATGGGAATAGCATTGAATCTATAAATTACTTTGGGCAGTATGGCCATTTTCATGATATTGATTATTTCTATCCATGAGGATGGAATGTTTTTCCATTTATTTGTGTCCTCTCTTATTTCCTTGAGCAGTAGTTTGTAGTTCTCCTTGAAGTGGTCCTTTACATCCCTCGTTAGCTGTATTCCTAGGTATTTTATTCTCTTTGTAGCAATTGTGAATGGGAATTCATTCATGATTTGGCTCTCTGCTTGTCTATTATTGGTGTAAAGGAATGCTTGTGATTTTTGCACATTGATTTTGTATCCTGAGACCGCTGAAGTTGCTTATCAACTTAAGGAGTTTTGGGGCTGCGATGATGGGATTTTCTAAACATAGAATCAGGTCTTTTACAAACAGAGTCAATTTTACTTCCTCTCTTCCTCTTTGAACACCCATTATTTCTCTCTCTCGCCTGATTGCCCTGGCCAGAACTTCCAATACTATGTTGAATAGGAGTGGTGAGAGGGCACCCTTGTCTTGTACTGGTTTTCAAAGAGAATGCTTCAAGCTTTTGCCAATATGATATCTGCTGTGGATTTGTCATAAATAGCTCTTATTATTTTGAGATATGTTCCATCAATAGCTGGTTTATTGAGAGTTTTTAATATGAAGTGATGTTGAATTTTATCAAAGGTCTTTTCTGTATTTATTGAGAAAATCTTGTGGTTTTATTCTTTGGTTCTGTTTATGTGATGGATTACATTTGTTGATTCGCATATGTTGAGCCAGCCTTGGGTGAAGCTGGGTTGATCTTGGTAGATAAGTTTTCGGATGTGCTGCTGGATTCAGTTTGCCAGTATTTTATTGAGTATTTTCACATCAATGTTCATCAGGGATATTGGCCTGAAGTTTTCTTTTTTTGTTGTGTCACTGCCAGGTTTTGGTATTAGGTTGACGCTGACTTCAGAAAATGAGTTAAGGAGGTATCCCTCCTTTTCAATTTTTTGGCATAGTTTCAGAAGGAATGGGACCAGCTCCTCTTTGTACCTCTGGTAGAATTTGGCTGTGAATCTGTCTGGTCCTGGACTTTTTTTTTCATTGGTAGACTATTAATTACTGCCTCAAATTCAGAACTTGTTATTGGTCTATTCAGGTATGCAACTTCTTCCCGGTTTAGTCTTGGGAGGGTGTTATGTGTCCAGGAATTTATCCATTTCTTCTAGATTTTCTAGTTTATGTGCATAGAGGTGTTTATAGTATTCTCTGATGGTAATTTGTATTTCTGTGGACTCAGTGGTGATATCCCCTTTATCATTTTTTATTCTGTCTATTGGATTCTTCTCTCTTTTCTTCTTCATTAGTCTAGCTAGCAGTCTATTTTGTTAATTTTTTCAAAAAAAAACAGCTTCTGGATTCATTAATTTTTTGCAGGTTTTTTTGTATCTCTATCTCCTTCAATTCTGCTCTGATCTTAGTTATCTCTTGTCTTCTGCCAGATTTTGGCTTAGTTTGCTGTTGCCTCTCTAGCTCTTCTAATTGTGATGTTAGGATGTCAACTTGAGATCTTTCTAGCTTTCTCATGTGGACGTTTAGTGCTATAAATTTCCCTCTTAACACTGCTTTAGCTGTGTCCCAGAGATTCTGGTATGTTGTATCTTTGTTCTCATTGGTTTCAAAAAACTTCTTGATTTTTGCCTTAATTTCATTATTAACCCAGGAGTCATTCAGGATCAGGTTGTTCAATTTCTATGTAATTGTGTGGTTTTGAGTGAGTTGCTTAATCCTGAGTTCTAATTTGATTGCACTGTGGTCTGAGAGACTGTTTGTTGTGATTTCACTAGTAATTTTTTAAATGCAACTTAAAACAATGAGGATATGTTATTTGTTGCTCTTCATGCTTGGAAATTTTTTCATATTGGTGAGAGCCCACAGGCACTCTCATATACTATAGTGAGAATATGAATTAGTAAAAATCTGTTTGGAGAGCAATGTGTTAGTACCCGCGGTGGCTCACGCCTGTAATCCCAGCACTTTAGGAGGCCGAGGCGGGCAGATCACGAGGTCAGGAGATCGAGACCATCCTGGCTAACACAGTGAAACCCCATCTCTACTAAAAATACAAAAAAAATTAGCCGGGAGTAGTAGCAGATGCCTGTAGTCCCAGCTACTCAGGGAGGCTGAGGCAGGAGAATGGCGTGAACCCGGGAGGCGGAGCTTGCAGTGAGCCGAGATGGCGCCACTGCCCTCCAGCCTGGGCGGCAGAGCGAGACTCTGTCTCAAAAAAAAAAAAGAAAAAAAAATTTAAATGCATGCTATGAGACAGATCAACTATGTATCTCAAGAGTCATATATTTCCCATATTTGCTTGTCCCTGAAAGAACCATTGCATTGATCCTTCTAAGAAAAGTCCATTCATTCTTCAAGATTTCACTTGTGATCTGCACCTCAAATGCAATACTCTGACTCCTCTTCAAAATCCACCATGGGATTATTCATCTTCTTTAAATGTATGTTCTGGAGTGGAACTTAATCTATTTTTCATTTGAAAATCTAAATCAAGGGTTGGAGGATTACTTACCCATCCCATCTTCCCTCAACATGTTCCTTTACCCTTTTTCTCTCTTTCATTTGTGTTGACTGCACGGCTGCAGCAGAGAATCGTAAGGAGGGGCAATAGAAGAAACCCACAGTGACTGATAGAATTAAGCCCATGAGTCCATGTGAGTTATCCACAGAATCTCCAAAATACACAGGAGACCCAGAAAGGGCACCAGAGTCGCCATCACAGAAGATACGGGCAGAGCGCTAGAAACACATGTGTAACTGTTCTTGTGATGCTAGATTTTCCGCAGACTTGCATGGCTGGAGACACACTGGATCTACAACTACATCATGGTCACTAGATACCAAGGGTGTCTTCAATCTCCAACTTGTTCAGACAAGTTCTTTCCTAAAATGAGCTTCTTAAGAAAACAGCTGCTTCGAGTTCCAGGTGTCACCTATCCTTCTTACATTTCCTGCCTATGTCCAGATGAGCTAACTAGCATTAAGTGTAGCTGAGGTCACTGAAAAGATTTTTAATAAGCTATTTTAAAAGTTACTGACATCATCAGCTCATAGCTGTTATTCCTGGGTCAGCACAACCTCCTGTCTGCAGCAGCAGCACTCTTCACTGACTACTGCCTGGCTGTGCTGCGCAGGGCATGGAGCTAGATGTGGTGCCCCCCATGCGGTGAGATCTCATACCCTGTCGCTTCCCACTCCCCGTAAAAAGTGGAGGAGACTGCTTCCCAATGGTATTTAGAGCAAATGAAATATCAGATCACTATTCAGTTCTGAGAATATTTTGACATTCTAAAGTTTAGAAGTAATATGAATAATATGTATATATTTTATTCTGATTCAAGTAGACTTCACATTTCTTTAAAAGATACTTTAGTCTCATGCATAGGGGAAAAGTTAAACTCTGAGTTTATTTACATATTTACCAAATAACTTTGGAAAGGGAGATTGGACTAGTTAATATCTAAGTTCAAGTCCAACATCTAGATTCTGAAATTCTATAAAATAAACAGGATTCATTCACACTTTGTTTATTTTTAGATAGTTTAATCTTTTTCAAGCGCATAGTTTATAGGCTATTGAGAATAATAGCAAAAGAGAAATAATTCACTTCCTCTTGGGAGGGACAGATGTCAATGCATCTAAGGCTTTTGTTAATCTTCCAAATGCTATCAACATTTTAAAAAATGGTATAATTCTTAACACTTCGATCAAAATAAATCCACTAGTAGCAGCTAGGGTATATTGAATGCTTACTATGTATTGGCATTGTGCTAAACCTTTTACTTATTTTTAATCTCATCTAATCCTCCCAATTTAATAAGGCAGCTGTCATTATTATTATTCCCGTCTTACACATAAGGCAGCTAGGACAGAGAAGTTAAATAACTTGCCCAAAGCAACTCAGCTTATTTGGGTAACAGAAGGGACTTGATCCAGGTCTGCCCCACTCTAGAGCCTGCAAGCTTCAAACAACACCCAGCATGCCTATGACCCTAGATTGTGTTGTCTGGCAGCCAAAAGAAATCAGTCATTAAATTAACATCAGCTCCCCCAAAGAGCCACATTTCCACAGGATAAACAAAGCTTCTTTGACTCTTGATTTTTAGGGAAAAAAATCACTTCCTGTGTATTTCATACAGAAGGCACTGAATAAAATATCTCTAAAATAAATGCAGTCTTAGATTTTGTATAGCCATTTTTAAAAATCTGTCAACTGATCCTAAGTAAAGAAGTAAACGCTCAACTTGATTAAGGCCCAGACTGGGAGCCGTGGCTCACCTGTAATCCCAGCACTTTGGGAGGCATAGACAGGTGGATCACGTGAGGTCAGCAATTCAAGACCAGCCTGGCCAACATGGCGAAACCCTATCACTACTAAAAACACAAAAATTAGCTGGGCGTGGTGGCTTGTGCCTGTAATCCCAACTACTCGGGAGGCTGAGGCAGAAGAACTACTTGAACTTGGGAGGTGGAGATTGCAGTGAGCCGAGATCGCACCACTGCACTCCAGCCTGGCATCAGAGCCAGACTCCGTGTCAAAAATAAAAGAAAAAAGAAAAAGGCCCTGCTTCTGATGGGTGTTAAGACAATAGGAGCTATATATAAAACTCTCTAATCATCTGTCTTTCAAAACTGAAATTGGAAAAATAAGAATAAATACACACACAAACACACAAACGTCAGATGAATATCCTTTAAAAAATCCTCCACATAAATCATCTTTCATCACAATGCTTGGGATAAAACTTGAAAGACTCTACTTTCAGGGATCATTTATATAGTTCGTTACTAGGATAAAACTTGAGCATCAATAGTTTTGAGGTTACAGCTTTTGACGGAGCCCTAAAGTGGGCATATTCTATTTGGCCAGTAAAGAGCAGATAGGTATGCTTTGAAATATAATCAAATTATTATTCAATAAATAGGGGTGTTGTGATGATAATCAAATGGGAAATGCAGATAAATTTAGATTTTATATCTCATACCTTATATCAAAATAATTCCAGATAGATAAAAAATGTAAACATTAAAAATGATATCAGGAAAGTTCTATCCAAAACCATGGGATAAAATTATTTTTAAAATTTCATAATGGAAATGCTGTAAGAGATTAATAGACTAAGTTACATAAAAGTAAAAAAAGTATGTGTGAGAGAAACGTCACAAGCAAAAGAAAAAAAGACAAATGTCAAATTGGAAAAAAAATTATTACAGATTGTGGACAAAAGGCTAATTTCTCTAATGTACTAGGAATTCATATAGAGAAATATGATAAAGACAATAGAAAACGAATAAAGGACATGAAATGGCAGTTTACAGGAAAGAGAGTTCAAATGATTCTTAAGCTTGTGGAAATGTGTGATGCCATGTATAATAAAAGGAAAGCACAACGGAATGATGAGATGCTATTCTTCATGTATTAAATGGTTCAAATGCAAAACTTAGATTGTACCCTGTGCTGATGAAGGTAGGGGAGAGTAGTCACATTGCTGGTAGAAATGCAAAATGGAGCAACTCTGCAACAGGAAATTTGGCAATATTTACCAAATTAGAAAAGCACATATACTTTGACTCAGCAAATCTGCTTCTGAGCAATTGTCTTACAGATATACTTAGCTGTATGCAAATGATAAATACACAAGGACGCCCCTCACTAAGGTATAAAGCAGCACCTCCCATCATCCTCTATCTCTTTCTATTTTATTGACCATCATAACATTTATCATTACGGTCTTGATGATACACCCAGGTTTGTGTGTATCCCCATCAAAAGTATGCAGGTGACTAAAGGGCAAACCGCAGGCCTGCTTGGAGAGATGACCCTGGGATTGCCTTCTCAAAGCACAATTTCCTTACATAAACGTCAAATATTACATACCATGAGTTGGTTATTTGTCTTGTTTACTGGAAAAGCAGAGAAGTGGTACTTAAGTCTTGGCCCTGTGTAACTGAAATCATATCAAAAGTCAGGTGGAGTATTAGGGAAGTACATTTTCTGTTTCAAAATGAGTTACACATACCTTGATCTGGTTCATGGTAACTGCATTCCCAGCAAGCAGTTTTGGGACCACTGATGCAATCAAAGATGTTTGCATGCTGTTTCCCATCTGCAGAGTAAACTTAGTGTTAGACTCAGTTCCTCTGTGTCTTACTGGTTGGATGGTCAGTATGAAACCTGGAACTACTGCTGGTGATGGACAATACATCATTAGGCAGGCTGCAACACCAGCATCTAGAACAGGAACTGGCACATATGAGGAACTCACTAAATAATCTTTAAATGATGAATGAATGAATGAATGAATGAATACATCGTTATGTGAAAAAAAGGCAAGGTCCCCACCCCTGCCATCCCTTACTCATTGATATTCTGCCCTGCAAATCCTAGCCAGGTCCCCCTAACTCTGATTGCTCCTTTCTTAATTCGGTGGGTTGGCCAGGCTCTGTTTCAGTTCTCCTTCCTGCGCGGTGGCCCTGAGTTGGTTCCTGACAGTGAGCTGCAACCATCACAGGGCTCACCTTATTGGTTTTCCTCCTCTCAGGTTTCAGAGTCCTATGTTGCCTGTTGTCCACTGTCTGAAAACAGTTGTTGTATATACTTTTTCAATTTTCTAGTTGTTTGTTACAGGAGGGAAGTTCTTGCAGCCTTTAAACCTTCACTAGAGGAAGCATAAGAAAGTAACTTTTTTTCTTTAAAACTCCTCCAAGGTGTTAAAGGGCAACTCCAAGGTCAATTTAAATAGTATTGTGGTCATGTTAAAAACATACATACATGCCCACACACACACACACACACACACACAAACCCAACGCTCACCTTTTAGAGGGTCTATTGAAATATTTATGAACTAAGTAACAACAATTTTTTGAGATTTGCTCAAAAAATATAGGCAAGGGTGAAATTGCACAGGGATGTGTGTTGGTCATGAATTGGTAATTCCTGAAGTTGGGTAATGAGTTCAGTCTACTTTTTCATGTTTGCAATTTTCCATAATAAAAAGTTTTCTTAAATCAATTTATAGGAATCTCTATGTTTATTGCCCACTAAATGACTTCTACTGTGTCTACTTGGTAAGAATGAATGATTTGAGAGCAGGTGTTTGATGCTAGAAAGGGGCAGAACATGAGGGCATGCAGTGTAAAAAAAGAAACTGAACGGGAGGAAACTGAAAAGCTAACGGCAATCTTTAACTGCTACAATTTATCCGTCGGTTGACTGTTCCCCAGATAAACCCAGAGATCCAGAATCCAGCAGCATGTCAAGCTGACAATAGGTTCTCCACTACTACCGTGTAGCTGAGAGGTGGCAGAAACTCTACCCAATACCGTGTTGTTACTGCCACCCTGGCTGCCTGGTCCTTATTTTTAGAGAGTGAGATTTTTACAAATTGCAAAAACCAATCTGTCCTGTCACAGACTCTTTCTAAAATGAACCTGGATCGCTATGGTAACAGCAGAGGCAGGCAGGCGGTAGGGGAGGAACTCATAGTTTGTCACGGCTGCAAAAAAGCAAGCAAAATGCAAGTCAGATCCATCCCTTAGGATTCACTCCAGAATGCTCTTCGGTAAATGCCCTTGAGAATGCAAATTCTGTCTCTTCTCAACCCCCATGTCCTCCTCTATAGAGCCATATTTACAGAGCAGCTAATCTGTGCATCCCAGGAAGTTACCATCTCCATTTTGCAGAAGGGTAAATTGAGGCATAAAGAGGCTAAGAACCTCTGTAAAGTCTAATAACTGTCAAAGCTGGGATTGAAACCCAGGTCCATCTAGTACCAAGGCTCATGTTCTTTCATCTCCGATCCTGTAGTAGTTAGCATTTGCAAGTGCTCATTCAGAAATTATTCATGGAAATTGTTATGTCACCACTAATAAAACAAATACAATGTGCAATATAACAAAGGCAAAGGTAAACATAAAAAATAGAGTGTAAGCATTTAGAGGTCCAGAGTGTTTTAAGAACTCGTATTTGATTCTCTCTCAAATTTCCACCAAACAAGAACTTAATATTAGAATATAGTTACAAGGGGAAGATCTCTTTTCATTATGCGAACCTGAAAAGAGACATATAAACAGGGGATGGGCCCAAAAAACAATATTCTAGGACATTAGTCTATCTGTCAATCTAAACATAATAAGGATAAATAAAAATCATACTGTTCAGCTCAAGTTTTCTCACATATCTCCTCAAATAAGCAGTACAGTATCAATCAGTCACATTCTTTTTCCATGCCTGTAATAAATCCTTTAATTTAAAATGTTTGGATGTGGTAGAGAAATACATATTTATCATCTCATACTGGTTTCTAAGAAAGGTGTTTTTGTTTGTTGATATTATTTGAGGATCTTGTTTGCTTAGGGATTTTTTTTGTTTTGTTTTGTTGAACGTAAAATTGTTATCTTCAGTATAGTTGCCTAGTGTATCAGAAAAACAAAACATGTCTTTTTTTCCTTACCAGTCAACACAGTACACAGTATACTTCACCTCTGGTTGACAAAATATAGGGGACGGGGGACGGATATCGGGGGTTGTCCCCACACACCAAGCAACCCTTCAGCAGACACCAACTAGTGTCCTATAATTTAATTCAATTCTGACACTATCTACCTGGAGTAGAGTCAGATCCCACAAATTAAGGGCTCATTCCCACAAGACTGCACCCCACTTCAAGTGCCAATCGCAAGTCTAGTTACCCACAATTTCTGTCCAATTTGGCTACAAATTCGGGATTCCAAGTTGCTCCCCCTCCTCAGGTTCAATTAATTTTCTAGCATGGCTCACAGCAGCCAGGGAAACACTTACTTAACATTTATAGGTTTATTATACAGGATATCACTACGGATACAGATGAACAGCCAGATGGAAGAGGTGCATAGGACAGGGTATATGGGAAGGGGAGCGGAGCATCCAGACTTTCTATGGGCGTGGCACCCCCTAGGCTCCTCCACCTGCTTAGCTCCGAACCCAGTGGTTTAGAGATTTTTATGGAAGCTTCATGAAATAGGCATGATCAATTATTAATTCAATCTCTAGCCCCTCTCTCCTTCCTAGAGGGTCGGGGAGTAGGGCTAAAAGTTCCAAGTGTCTAATCATGGCTTGGTCCTTCTGGTGACCAACCTCAACATCCAGGTGCCCATCAAAAGTCACCTTACTAGAACAAAAGATGTTTCTATCACCCAGGAAATTCCAATGGACTTGAGAGCTCTCTGTCAGACACTATTGTTACTCTGGAACTTACAAAGGTTATCCAACATGAACTACCACTGTGGATACCAGGATATCCACCACGAACTACCACTGTGGCTGATGTGTTTTTTTGTTTGTTTGTTTTTTGTTTTGTTTTGTTTTTGTTTTGAGACAGAGTCTGGCTCTGTCACCCAGGCTTCAGCACATTGACATGATCAGAGCTCACTGCAGCCTGTACCTCCTGGGCTCAAGCAATCCTCCCACCTCAGCCTCCCTAGTAGCTGGGACCGCAGGTGTGCACTACCACACCCAGCTAATTTTTGTATTTTTTGTAGAGAAGGCATTTCACCTTGTTGCTCAGGCTGGTCTCAAACTCCTGGGCTCAAGTGATCTGCCCACCTCAGCCTCCCAAAGTGCTGGGATTACAGGAGTGAGCCACCACCCCTGGCCTAATGAATTCTAACTATGTTTTAGTCTTTGCATAATTTATTCAAGATTCAAAGTCCTGAAAAAGATCCATGCCTTACATCGTACACAAAAATTAACTAAAAATGAATAATAGCTCTAAATATAAATGCTAAAACTAGAAAACCTGCAGAAGAAAGAAACAGGAAAAAATCATTGCAACCTTAGGTTACCAAAGGTTTGTCAGATACAACAACAAACTCATGATTGATAAGAAAAACAAATTGAAATATTGAAATCCTTCAAAATGAACAACTTCTGCTCCTTGAAAAACATCATCAAGAAGATGAAAAGACAAGGCATAAATTGGGAGAAAATAGTTGCAAATCACATTCTGTGTTGAATCCAGAATATATGAAGAACTCTCAAAACTATATAATAAAACACAAACAACCCAGTACAAAACTGGGCAAAATAAATGGAAAAGGCACTTTATGTAGATTGTATGATGCCTCTCCATCTCCAGGGATGTCTACATCTTAACCCTGGAAGTTGTGAAGATGTTACCATACATGACAAAAGGGGCTTTGTAAATGTAACTAAGTTAAGGATCTTGAGGCAGGTATTATCCAGGTGGGCCTAAAGTAATCATGAGCATTCTTATCAAAGAGAGGAAGGAGGGTCAAGGCCAGGAAAAGGCAATGTGGTGATGGAAGCAGAGAGGGACTGGAAGATAATATGCTGCTGACTCAGTCCATGAGCCAAGGAATGCAGGTGGCCTCTGAAGAATAGGAAAAGGCAAAGAAATTGATTTTCCCCTTAAACCTTCAGAACGAACACAGCCCTGCCAACACTTTGTTTTAGGACTTCCGACCTCCAAACTGTGTGATAATACGTTTATGTTTTTTTAAGCCACTAACTTTATGGTCATTTGTTACAGCAGCAACGGGAAACTAGTAAATACTTCACCAAAGAAGATATATATGTGACAAAATAAGCACATGCAAAGATGTTCAACATCATTAGTCATCAGGGAAATGCAAATTAAAATCATGAGATGCTATTGCACGTCTACTAGCATAGCTAAAATTTTAAAACTGATAATGCCAAGTACTAGTGAGGACGTGGAACAACTGGAAAACTCATATGTTGCTGGTTAAAACGTGAAATGGCACAGCCACTTTAGGAAATAATTCAGTAATTTCTTATACAGTTAAACATATACTTATCACATCACCCAATAATTCAACTTCTATATATTTTTCCAAATTAAATGGTAAGTAAAGCTAACCTAAAATGCTATGAATAGACATGAATGTTTATAGTATCTTTATTTATAATCGTCCAAAACTAGAAACAATTGAAATATAATTCAACTAGTAAATGAATAAACAATGATACATCTATCATTGTACTATGGAAAACTATGGAAAACTATCCAGCAATAAAACGGATACACACTAACATGGGTGACTCTCAATTGCATTATGTAAAGTGAAAAAGTCAGCCTCAAAGGCTCGTACTGTATGATTCCACTTATATGACATTCTGGGTGAGAAAAAATATAGACAGTAAAAATACCAATGATTATTTGGGCCTGAGAATGGGGGAAACAGTTGACTACAAGACATGAGGGTATTTGGGGAGGTGATAGAGATGCACTATGTCTCAATTGTGGTGGTAGTTATGTAACCGCATGTTGTTTGTTAAAACTCACAGAATTGAGTATCTCACTGCAGTATATTTTACTGCTTATAAATTGTACCTTATTTTTTAGTGGATAAAAGTGAGGTTAAAACCAACTCTGAATGTGTGTAGATCTAAATGTGAAAGGGGAAAACAAAAGCTTTAATGAATAAATATGGGGAAAGATATTTAAGAACTTAGGTTAAGCAAAAAGAAATAAAAAAATTAAGAAATAGAATTATATTAACCTTAGGAACTTCTGTTTATCAAAAGACATCATTGAGAGAATGAAAATACAAGTTACAGAGTGGAAACAGGTAGTGGGAATATATTTAGCCAACAAAGAAATCATATCCAGAATATACAAATAATTCTTACAAATGAATAAGAAAAAATAGACTTTTTTTAATTCACAAAAGACACAACAGGTACTTTTTACAAAAGAGAATATTTTAAAGGCCCGTTCAATTTATGAGGGAAACACTCAATCCCATTAGTCACTATGGAAATGTAATTTAAAACCTAGACATAAATTCAAACCATAATGAGATACCATTACTCACCCACCAAAAATGGCTAACATTTCAAAGATTAGCAATCACAAATGTTGACAAGAATGTAGAGGAACTGGAAACTGTTGTACACTGACGGGGGGATGTAAATTAGCAAAACAATTTTGGAAAGCTATTTGGCAATATTTGCTGAAGTTGAACATTTGCAAATGCACCCATATGTTCACACACACACACAAAAATGGTATAGAGTTCATCACTGTAGTCTTTGTGCTAGCTAAAAGGTAGAAACTGCTTACTTTCCCTCAACAGTAAATAAATATACCAAATAAATGATGGTATTTTTATTCAATAGAAAGGCTATATAACATATGCACAGATAGACAGCTGCCAAACATAGCAACAGGAGTGAATCTCACAAATACACTTATCAAAAAAAGCCAGACAAAAGAATTCACACAGATTCCATTCACACAAAATTCAGTAACAGGTAAAACTAATTCATGATGTTACACATCAGGTTGGTGGTTATCTTTGGGAAGGAATATGTGAGTAATGATGAGGGGAGTTTGGGGGACATTATTTTATTTATTGATGTTAGTGATAGTTACACAGTGAGAATTCATCAGCCTATACCCTTACAATGTTTGCACTCTTTGGATGTATTGTATATTTCAATATAAAAGCTATAACTAATTATAAGGGAATCCTTAAGGACACAGAAATATTGAGAAATATTAAGTTTTAAAACACTGCCTTAAGGCCAGGCACAGTGTCTCATGCCTGTAATCCCATCAGTTTGGGAGGGCAAGGCAGGCGGATCACCTGAGGTCAGGAGTTCAAGACCAGCCTGGCCAACATGGTGAAACCTGTCTCTACTAAAAACACACACACACACACACACACAAATTAGCCGGGCAAGGCAGCATGCTCCTATAATCGCAGCTACTTGGGAGGCTGAGGCAGGAGAATCACTTGAACCCAGGAGGCCGAGGTTGCAGTGACCCGAGATCATGCCACTGTACTCCAGCCTGGGCAACAGAGAGAGACTCTGTCTCAAAAAAATGAAAAATAAAAATAATAAAAAATAAAACACTACCTTAAAACAATATGCAGAGGATGGTCTTATGTTTGTTGTTTTGGATGGCTCATCATTTTTCCCTTGTTTTTGTGGGAAAATAACCGTCCCCTTACAACCTTCCCCCCAAATATACACATACTCCTTTAGTCTGGGTGCCTGCCCTTGTCACATTCCATGTATTCGGGGGATTTCCTAATACAGTGCTCCATGCCCACTAATAAGCACCTTTGCTGGAATTTTAGATCTGGAGTGTAACCATTCAGAAACAAAAGTTGTTTAAAGATAAAACAATCCAAGGAAGGGTCCTAGGGAGATTGCCCATGATTTCAGTTGCTGACGGCTGAGGGCCACCAAGGTTCCTGTATATTCCATGGCCTGAGCATTCTACTTGATTTGAACAAGCCTCTGTAATATTCTTTTAATAAATACTTTTCATTGTTTGTGGTTTTCTTTTGTTTTGTTTTGTTTGAGACAGAGTTTTGCTCTCGTGGCCCAGGCTGGAGTGCAGTGACTCAGTCTCAGCTCACTGTAACCTCTGCCTCCCAGGTTCAAGCAATTCTCCTGCCTGGGCCTCCCAGGTAGCTGGGATTACAGGTGCTTGCCACCACACCCGGCTAATATTTTGTATTTTTAGTAGAGACGGGGTTTTGCCATGTCGGGCAGGCTGCTCTTGAACTCCTGACCTCAGGTGATCTGCCTGCCTCAGCCTTCCAAAGTGCAGGGATTACAGGCATAAGCCACCACGCCCAGCCTTTTCATCGTTCAGGTAAGTCGGAGTCAATTTTCCTTACTGGCAACCAAATAACAATAATGAAGTTGAGGCATGGTAGTACGATATAGAATCAGATAATATACACTAAAATTTTAAAAGTAACAGTTGTTTTTCTTTTCATTTTCCTTGTCTATATTTCTTACAACAAATAATGAATATGTATTATTTTTATAATATGAAAGGAGAATAAAACTATTTTTACAAGCAGAATTAGAGACAGAGATGGCATCAGACACCTACAATGAGGTAGTTACCCCAGCTGAGCCCTTAGTGTATATCTGACTTTTCTGGAATTTTTATAAATATCTCCTCACACTCTGTAGGTTGTCTTTTCTCTCCTTTACGGTGTCTTTGATAGACAAGCATTCTTAACTGTCGTACAATCCATTTTAATAAATTTCTCTGCTTTTTGATTGTTTTCTTGTTGTTTGTTTTTTTGAGAGGTAGCTCTGATATATCACTTACTGATGGATGTGGTCAGATAAGAACAACATAACTATCCTCATTGGCGGGAGTGTGGGTCCCTGTGTGGCTTTTTTCTTTGCTTTTATCATGTGATACATATACAGAGTAGTACATAAAATGTGCAAATACTTCAAAGAAAAATGATGAAATGAATATGTGTATAACCACTCGTCAAGAAATAGAATAGTTCCAGCGTCCTAGAAACCCCATGTGCCTCTCTCCTTCATACATCCCTCCCTCACACACTCCCAGTGATTACAGCTATCTTGATGGCATGATAATCATTTTCTTGATTTCCTTTATCATTTATGTGCACATATAAACACACAAATATCTCTAACCGGTATCATAATTTACCTGTTTTTGAAGTATGTGGGATCCTATTATTTTTATTCTTGAAGATCTTGTTTCTTTAGTTTAGTATTGAGAGATGCATTCATATGATAACATATAGCTCTAGTTGGAACGTTTTCATTAATGCATGGTATTCTATTGTCCATAATGTATTCATTCTACTGCTGGTGGATAGTTGATTCTTTCCCCAGCTCTGTAATGTTGTTCGGGAATGGATTATTGTTACCTGGTCTCATTGAATTTTAAATTATTTTTTATAGCTACTTTAGCATATTTTATAGTCTCATGACCTAACTCATCTTTGTGGCTTCATCCTTTATCTCTTTGAACATTTCATCCATATTTTATATTTCCTAGCTGGCGTTCTAATACCTGAAGTCATTAGTGGTCTAAGTGTGTTGCTTATTGTTTGTGTGGAATCTTATTCTTTTTTCTTCTATATGGTTTTGGTGATCTTTGATCATGAACTGATATTTTGCTGAAATTCATCTGTTGAAAAATGTATGGCTTAAATTAAGAATTTTTCCTCCAGAGATGATTTTTATTCACCTCATTAAGGAGTTGGAAGCTGTTACAAACCTACAACCCTTTTTTTTTTTTTTTTTTCGGACAGAGTTTCACACTTGTCGCCCAGGCTGGAGTGCAATGATGAGGTCTCGGCTCACCGCAACCTCTGCCTCCCGGGTTCAAGCAATTCTCCTGCCTTAGCCTCCTCAGTAGCTGGGATTACAGGCGCACTCCACAACACCTGGCTAATTTTTTATATTTTTAGTAGAGACAGAGTTTCACCATGTTAGTCAGGCTAGTCTTGAACTCCCGACCTCAGGTGATCCACCCACCTCGGCCTCCCAAAGTGCTGGGATTACAGGTGTGAGCCACCGCGCCCGGCCTGCAACCACTTTTAATCCACATTTGGAGCACCTGGGGTTTTAAACTTGTCCCTTCCCCCAACTTCCCTCATCTTACCCCTGGCCATCAGCTCAGTTTCTGGATTGCAGGGCTGATCTCTTAATTTTGTTTGCCCTCTCTTCAACGCTACCTTCTCAGAGCCACTTAAGACTCCCTGGGTGTCTGTTGTTGTTGTTGTTGTTAGTGTTTTCCTTCGGAAAGTTTCCTATTTTCTGTGATACAAGCAATATTATAAAAATTAGGTTTTGTGTTGGTTCAAGTTGTTTGGTAAGAGAAGAGCTCTTTAAGACTATATAGTTCACCATTATGTCAACAGCAGAAGTCCCAAGATAATATTTTTTGATAGGTTGGTAAGGCATTAAAGGCCTTGTTTTAGAACAATAAATGGAAATTATTCTACTAACTAAACCATACATTTTTATTAAGTAAGGTAGGCAAAAACTTGATTGTCCTTAGTTGAGGCCAAGAGGTGAACTTGGATCAGAGAGGATTTATAGAAATTTGGAATTGACAAAGAGGTGAAAAGAGATAACTGGGAAGAAGAGCCAACTCGACTGGATGTGTTCGATTAAATTTCTGCTGTTCAGTGAGGAATGTGCACAAACTGATCACAAATATATCCACTTGTGAAGAATAATGTTGTGTTGGCCGGGTGTGGTGGCTCACACCTGTAATTGCAGCACTTTGGAAGGCCGAGGTGGTCGGATCACAAGGTCAGGAGTTCGAGACCAGCCTGACCAACATGGTGAAACCCCATCTCTACTGATAACACAAAAATTACCCTGGCATGGGGACATGAGCCTGTAATCCCAGCTACTCAGGAGGCTGAGGCAGGAGAATCGCTTGAACCCTGGAGGCGAAAGTTGCAGTGAGCCAAGATGGTGCCACTGTATTCCAGCCTGGGCGATAGAGTGAGACTCCATCT
>NW_012115599.1:5618859-5620004 GCF_000951035.1 Colobus angolensis palliatus
AAAAAAAAAAAAAAAAATGAGCCAGACGTGGTGGCGCACTTGTGGTCCCAGCTACTTGTGGGGCTGAGGCTCGAAGCATGAATGGCTTGAATCTGGGAGGTGGAGGCTGCAGTGAGCTGACATCATGCCACTGCACACCAGCCTGGGTGACAGAGTGAGACACCATCTCAAAAAATAAATAAGTAAATAAAAATGTGAAACCATTCTTATTTCAAGGACCACACAAAAATAGGCAGCCTTGTTTGGCCCAAAAGCTATATATAGTTTGCTGACCTCTGTTTTAAATATTTGTAGACCAATGATCACACGCACAGGCACACGCACACACATACACACACACACACACACAAAATGCTGTTTATTCAAACCAAAATATGTCTATTCTCTTGGGCTTTCTTGTTAGGAATATTTCAGATTTGACCTGGCATTTCTGAGACAGAACAATCTTAATGGATGTTTTTGTGCCTGTGGTACCCAGGCTCCAACAATCCCTGCCTCTTGGTTGTCAGTGTAGTCCCTTGGGTAGTCAGTCCTCTCCCACAGTGCAACAGCATATGGTAGAAACCATAACATGTCACTTCCGAGATAAGGTTATAAAGACTGCAGCTTCTGGCTTGAGTGTATGTTCCTCCTCTCTTTCTCTCTCTGCCATGTCGTGTGGTGAGGCCCATATGGCAAAAAACTGAAGCCTCCAGCCAACAGACAGAGAGAAACTGAGACCTGCCATCACCTATGTGAGTAACTTGGCAGCAGATGCACCAGCTCCAGTGGAGCCATCAGAAACTGCTGCCCCAGCTAACAGCTTAAATGCAACCTCATGAAAGACCTTGAGCCAAAACCACCCAACTGAATGCCCCCGAACTCTTGAACACCCAGAAAGTGTAGGATAATAAATATTTGTTGTTTTAAGCTGCTAAGTTATGAGGTTTTTTTTTGTTTTGTTTTGTTTTGTTTTGTTTTTTGAGACGGAGTCTCGCTCTGTCGCCCAGGTTGGAGTGCAGTGGCATGATCTCGGCTCACTGAAAGCTCATCGTCCCGGGTTCACGCCATTCTCCTGCCTTAGCCTCCCTAGTAGCTGGGAAAACAGGCGCCCGCCACCTCGCCCGGCTAGTTTTTTGTATTTTTTAGTAGAGACGGGGTTTCAC
>NW_012115599.1:5620054-5622020 GCF_000951035.1 Colobus angolensis palliatus
TTACTGTGAGTCTCTTAGTTTTTACACCATCATAATACAAAAATCCATTTGAAAAGCATTCTGTCTTTTGTAAAACCACATTTCAAGATAATAGCCGTTAAGTTACTCTATGTATCTTATACAAGAACCCACACACACATGTACAAGATTTCTCCTTAAATTCAGTGCCAGGAGAAACCTCATCTCTTTAGCAAAATATGTTTTCTTCTTTTTGTCAGACTAAATAACCCATATGTTTCCTGTCCCAAGTTTTCTCCTTAACTCCTAGGAACCTTAGAGCCAAATTCAAAGCTCAATTGTGGTAATCAACAGATCTCAGGTGCCTGGTTTTATCTCTGTCTTTGATCCTGGTAAAAGTAGCTTTATTATCCTTTCATTTGATAGCATAAAAATAATACATATTCATTATTCATTGTAGAAAATATAGACAAGAACAATTTTAGAAAGCAACTGTTACTGTTAAAATCTTAGTATATATTCTCTGATTACACTGCACCCTGACCCAATTCCACTGTAATTATTTGATTGGCAGAAAGGAAAATTGACTCTGGCTTACTTAAACAACAAAAAGTATTTATTAGAAGGATGCTGAGCTGGATAGAATAGTGCGTACCTGTAGTCCCAGCTACTTGGGAGGCTGGAGGATCACTTGACCTGGGGAGTTCGAGTCCAGTCTGGGCAACATAGTGAGACCCCATCTCCAAAAAAAATTAAAAAAGGATATTTGAAAGCTGCCATTATTCAAATAGAATGCCCAGACCTCAGAATGCACAAGAACCTTGACAGCTCACAACTCCCAGCTCCCCTCATGAAAATCATAGACAATCTCCTTATGACCCTGTCACTGGCTGACTCATCTCCATACTACTTTTTTCCCTGAGTGACAGCCAGCACAAAGCACTGTGTTCAGCATTTCCACTAAGACTGCATGAAATAGGGCAAGACCAGACAGCCAGTACAAATGAGTAAGAGAATGGTTCTGCCACCATAAAAGTGGGTGAATAAAAGGGGGTATTTCAAACCCCTACTCTGAGCTGGGAAACATCTTGGGCTTGTCGTATGCCTATTTTTTCTTCCTCTTTTCTAGTCATGACCAGGGTTAATGAATTTATATTGCTTCAAGAAAGGACCCAGGGACTCATTGTCTTGGTGGATTTCCTGAGTGAGCCTCAGTTGCTGAGGACTGTAGCTGTCTGTTGCTTCCATTGTTCTTCCTGCCCTCATCCCACCAAAGATCGGTGGTCTTCAGAAAAAGGAGAAGAAGGAGTTCACAATGAGCAGAGGTCATGATATCCCTAAGTTTATTACACATAATTACAGCAAGATACAGGTTGATTATGCTTATTTTAAAGATTAATAGTAGATGGTGTGCATCTGTTCTATACTCTCAACAAGTGGCAAATAACAGGAAATATGTATGGTGTGTATCTAACGCAACATATCTCAATACTTATGGGAACAGTAGTTGGTGGAACACAAGTGCCCTCAGTGATATTAACGTTAGTTTTGAGGAAAGCGTTTTGGCAGTTGAAAAACATTTAGAAAACATCTATATATTTCCAAAAATATAATTTAGTATGTGTACGGTATCAAACTAAAAGCTCTAGAAGGTTCTAGTTGTGTGTGTGTATGCACATACATATGTATACACACATATATGTTAATATTTTTAAATTTTGGATTTCCCACAGTTACTTGACCACAGATCATTTCTCATGGAACACCTAATAATTCTTGTGAGATCGATGTTCTGTTTAAACAGTTTATGAAACATTGGTTTAATATTTTAGAGATACTTAACATCACAAAATTTGCTCAAAATTTGACTGTGTTCCAGTAAAAATTTATTTAATGGACACTGAAATTTGAACCATGTAGTTTTCCCACGTCATCAGTATAGTTATCATTTTGACTTTTTACCAACTATTTAAAAATGTGAGGCCAGCTGCAGCAGCTCAACCAGGTG
>NW_012115599.1:5623350-5625799 GCF_000951035.1 Colobus angolensis palliatus
AGACGGGGTTTCACCATGTTAGCCAGGATGGTCTCGATCTCCTGACCTCGTGATCCACCCGTCTCGGCCTCCCACAGTGCTGGGATTACAGACTTGAGCCACTGCGCCCAGCCGGCGTCATTTTTTATGCATCCACAGATAAGTAATAATGCTGCCTATGTTAGAACAAGATCTGTTGGATTCATAACACTAATTCCCGGCATATTGCTGCTCTTAAGAGCCTTCTACTCCACTTTATAACCCAGTCCCATGTCTGGACACCCAGTCTGTGAACACTGCTGTACCAGACACTCCCTGAAACTGACACTTAACTCCCATCTTTGGAATGTCTACGTGTAACCCATGATACTAGTAAAGGAAGAGGGGGGAATTCCCTGCACATTATTTTCCACAAAACACTGGTCAGATTTTCTGAACCTTGTAACATAATAATAGCATCTTTTCCCCTCAAAAAAAATGTAAGTTTGTTCACTGTTTCCTAGTCTACTTATGTAACTCCCCATATTCTCCTTATTCCCACTTTTCAGAATGTTCTCAAACAGTATATTGCACTTTAAGTGACAATTTGATCTTTGGGAATTGTGCTTTGTTTTTCAATCAGTCATCTGATTTTCCTCTAGAGTACATAGTCTATTCCACTGCTTATTAGTTCTCACTTGTCAGTATTGTAAGTCCTGTGATTATTCAGGAATGACATTTTGTAAAACATAATGCGTGGTAAGCAAGAAAATAACGGTCACTCTGCCAAGCCAATCACATGATCCCAACAGCAGCTTGGAGCCAGACCAGTCATCATTAGTAGGAAACTCATTATATTATTATATTTTGCAATTTAAGGGCATTGGGATTTTTTTTTTTTTTTTTTTTTTTTTTTGAGACGGAGTCTGGCTCTGTCGCCCAGGCTGGAGTGCAGTGGCCAGATCTCAGCTCACTGCAAGCTCTGCCTCCCGGGTTTACGCCATTCTCCTGCCTCAGCCTCCGGAGTAGCTGGGACTACAGGCGCCCGCCACCTCGCCCGGCTAGTTTTTTGTATTTTTTAGTAGAGACGGGGTTTCACCGTGTTAGCCAGGATGGTCTCGATCTCCTGACCTCGTGATCCGCCCGTCTCGGCCTCCCAAAGTGCTGGGATTACAGGCTTGAGCCACCACGCCCGGCCGCTTTGGGATTTCTTAATGTCAACAAATACCTCCTGTACATTTAGACAAGTGATGGGGATTGTGCATGCTACTTCAGTGTGGGGGGTTCCAGGCACCTGAGTATGTGGCCGTACACGTGGGTGTTGGGAGGAGAGGTTGGGGGTGGGAAGTGGAAATATCCAGATACCCTAACTTCCCTTATTCAGTTTGTTTCTTAGTTAATCACAGGACTCTAGATGTAGAACAAACTTCAAGAGAGTGTTAAAAAAAAAAAAAAAAAAAAAAAAAACCTCCCATCTGGTCTTTGAACTCTGTAACTATGTCTTCTGTAAGATTAGACAGAGTTACAGTTATTTGACTAAAAATATAAGGGTTATCAGCGATGGTGGGCTTGGCAGGCACTGTGCTTGGAGTTCAGGCACTGGAGTTGGACCATCTTAGCTCAAATCCCACCTCTGTCATTTATTATTGTTTTTACTTTTTCTTTTCCCTTCCCAGAACCTTCACTGGTCCCTTTCTTGGGAAATAGCACCCCCTTTTACAGAGCAATGATTCTCCCTTTCCACTCATTTGGCTCCAAAGTTTCTAGTTCTGGTTATTCCTGAGGTCCAGCTGATCCTTTCTGTCCCTTGTGTATTGCTTCATCAACTCTTCTTTTTGTTACATAATACACCTGGGTAATCATCCCCTAAGCTGGTTAGAACTGAATTTTTATACTTACAACCACTTGCAAAAGAATCCTGACTAATTCAGCTGTGCTAGGTTTTGTGATATATATGAAAGGAGGAAATTATAGTCTGATTGAAACATAAGACATGAAAAAGAAAAAAATAGAGAAACATATAAGATAGTATATAAAATAATTGTTATGGTTAATCAATTACTAATTGTCTGGAGGTATATTAATTGGTTTGCAACATAATTGCATTTAGAAAGCAATACTGCATCTGTGGAAAAATATTAAAATTGCCATAACACCTGCATATTTAAAAATATCTGCTACTTGATACCATCTGCTAAGCATTAAACCCCTCACCAATCAAATACAACCTACTGTGCCACAGCCTGACATTCTGCCACTATTCTCTGGAAATCTGAGCTATATGCTGTTGTTAAACATTTGAAAGTTTAAGTGTAATTAAAATAACCTCAGTAATCAAAACGTCAGCATCTTAACAATGTTTGAAATATTTGAACAATTAGAAAAATGGAGGGAAGGGGAATATGGTAAGCAACGTGAATCATTGTCACTTGTGTTTAACAGAGAAGAAAGAAAAGAAAGAAAGAAAGAAAGAAAGAAAGAAAGAAAGAAA
>NW_012115599.1:5626599-5628088 GCF_000951035.1 Colobus angolensis palliatus
CTCCAGCCTGGGTGACAGAGTGAGACTCCATCTCAAATAAATAAATAATAACTTCAATGTGTTATTTTGCTCAGTAACCATATTCACACAGTACCATTAGTTTTTCAGAGAACACTCTGAAGAAAATGATGATGATCAGTGGCTTAGGTCCAATGCATGGAAACCTTGTTTGCAAAGACTGAAGAATGACAGCTTTGTGAGGTTGCTCAGTGTGAAGATGGGAAATGATGGTGCTGGGGAAGCAGAGAGCAAAAACAAAATTGAGATCAATATCTCAGACTATGGCTGGAAAATACAGAACTCTAAAAAGACAGTTTGTTCATTGATACACTCATATGTCATAGACCTCGCTGTATTATTTGAAAACCAAGAAGACTGCTATTTTTTGGTTTAACAATTTGTGTAACATTTTGTGTTCCTAAAAGTAGCTGTATCATTTTTACCTTTGAAAGAAATCTATACTGGGAAAATATGCCCTAGAAATTAGATATGTCAAAAATATTACATAAATGTTGTCCTGGATTTTTTACTAATTCTATTTTTATCATGAATTTGGATTATCCATGCCACCTTATCTTCTCCCAGCCCTCCATGACCCCCAACATTTTGATTAATTGAAAGTTGCCTATACCATGATTGCTGTAGGACTTCAAAGGAAGTGAGTGTTGGTGGGGGCTGGACTAGTTGGTTATAGCTTCAAGGAGAAGGAAGAACTTGACTTGGGCCTTGGTGAAGGAGAAGAATGACAATCTTGAATAAGTAATGTATCTGTACATTCATCGAACCAATATGAGCACCCCTATATAGTCGGGTCAGTTCTAAGTACTGGGAATATAGTTATAAACAGAATATAATCTCTGCCCTAAAGGTATTTATACACTGGGGTTGCAGAGGACGGTGGGGGTACAATATACAAGTAGGCAAGTTTCTTTTGTAATTACAATTGGTGACAAGTGCTCTGAAGAAAAAGTGAGTGAGGACTGGAGTATGATGCAGGTGGGGAAATATTCACAGCAGACTGTAGGGGAAAGAGTGGGAGTGGGACAGACATCAGGATGCCATGTGCGGTGTTCTGCATGGGGGTGACAGTGGCCTGCACCACAGTAGTAACAGTGGGGATGGTGAGAAGTCCCTGGAAACAGCTCGCTTGTGAAGAACCAATGGGACTTCCTGATAGATTGGACACAAAAGGTTAAAAAGACAGGGATCAAGAATAAACCAATATTTTTTTTATCTGAGCAACTGAGTAAACTATGATGCCTTTTACTGAGATAAGAAACCTTTCCATCCTGGCCAACACGGTGAAACCCCGTCTCTACTAAAAAAAAAAAAAAAAATACAAAAAACTAGCCGGGCGAGGTGGCGGGCGCCTATAGTCCCAGCCTCTCGGGAGGGTGAGGCAGGAGAATGGCGTGAACTCGGGAGGTGGAGCTTGCAGTGAGCTCAGATCGCGCCACTACACTCCAGCCTGGGTGACAGAGCAAGACTC
>NW_012115599.1:5628529-5646985 GCF_000951035.1 Colobus angolensis palliatus
AAAAAAAAAAAAAAAAAAAGTAACCTTCAGGGAGAATGAATTTGAGGTTAAAAAAAATTGAGAATTCACTTTCAGCCATGTTATGCTTGGGACACCTGTTAGCCTATTAGATATGTATGTAGAGATATTCTATCAGGAGTTGGTTATGTGAATCTGGAACTTAGACAAATGTTTGAACCTGGAGATATAAAATTAGAAGTATTGGTCTGGTGGAAATAATACAGATATTTCCACCTAATGTAAGGAGGTTTGTGTTCTTTTTCCATGGAACTCTAGCCAGCCTCACAAAAGGAGTCAAGAACAGAAAAAGTAGAAAACTATCATCATGGAATCTAGTTTTAATTGAGTATTCACTTACATTTGTGGAGAAAAAGTGAGTGGGGCTGTCCTGGTTGTTCAGAACAGATAAGATTTATGTCGGGAAACAGCAAAAGTATTATTTGGAACATAAATTGCTATGCTAAATTGGCCCAGAACAAAATACAAAGCTGACATTACTATCGCCATCACCCAGACCAAGGTGCATGTGACTGTAGAAGGAGGAAACCAGATCCCCTAAGAGCCTAGCAGACAAATGAGGCCTATTGCTCATTGCCATGGCTACAAAATCCTTTGGAGGGGCCTAAGAGAGGACCTAGGTTCTTCAGAATTGGTCCAGGAGGATGGCTTTGTCTTTATGTATATTAAATCTAGCCAGAAAGAAAGCCCTGATATAAATGTAAAGTGTACCTGGCTGGGCACGGTGGCTCACACCTGCAATCCCAACACGTTGGAAGGCTGAGGCAGGTGGGTCACTTGAGGTCAGGAGTTCAAGACCAGCCTGACCAATATAGTGAAACCCTATCTCTGCTTCAAAAACTACAAAAAAAAAAAAAAAAATTAGCCAGGCCTGGTGGCACATGCCTATAATCCCAGCTACTCAGAAGGCTGAAGCATAAGAATTGCTTGAACTTGGGAGGTGGAGGTTGCAGTGAACCGAGATCGCACCACTGCACTCCAACCTGGGTGACAGAGCTAGATTCCATCTCAAACATAAAATAAACTAAAATAAAATGTAAAGTATACCACTTAGGATCTCTAATGCTAAGACATTCTAAGGTAGGCAAAGGGAAGGAGTCAAGCACATCATAAATCATTGACACTAATTTAAAAATAAAAATAACTCCTGCAGATGTTAAACTGTACCTGAAAACAAACATGAATAAAGAGGAAAATACATTGTTAAATGTGCTGGTATTATATTGTGTATATGTGTTTGTGTGTGTGTATAAGCCAAGCCCAGGACACATTATGGCACATGACATAATTGTCTCTATACATATGTATGTGTATAATCCAGTCCCAGCACTCTTAACTACTTTATTTTCATACACATGCACACAGCTATGTCCTGTGTCATAATGCTGTTTTTGAACTCTACAATATGAATTCAGCAGAGACTGGAGCAGTGAAATATGGAACGGTTGTTAGCACAATGTCTTAGTCTATTGATGCTGTTATAACAAAATACCTTAGCCTGGATCATTTATAAACAACAGAAATTTATTGCTTACAATGCTGGAGGTTTGGAAGTCCAAGGTCTAGGCACCAGCAAATTTGGTATCTGGTGAGGGCTCACTGTCTGCTTTATAGATGGCAACTTCCCGCTGCATCCATGCAGGGTAGAAGGGGGCAAACGAGTCCCTCGAGCCTCCTTTACAAGGGTACGAATCCCATTCATGTGGGCAGAAGAGCCCTTATGACCTAATCACCTCCAACAGAACCCACTTCTTAATACTATTGCTTTGTGGTTTCGCTTTCAACATAGGCATTTTGGGGGAACACAAGCGTGTTGGGAGGCTGAGGCAGGAGAATCATTTGAACCATAGCATGTGATTCCTCTGAAAGACAACTAAGTCCGTTGTTCACTTGGGCTCAATTTCACAATTTTCAAAAGAATGACAATAAGCATTGTCCATTAGACAACGTTAAAGGTCACCAATCCGAGGTAATAATTAACAAATCTACAATAAGACTGAAAGCACGGGCTGGGCACGGTGGCTCAAGCCTGTAATCCCAGCACTTTGGGAGGCCGAGACGGGTGGATCACAAGGTCAGGAGATCGAGACCATCCTGGCGAACACGGTGAAACCCCGTCTCTACTAAAAAATACAAAAAACTAGCCGGGCGAGGTGGCGGGCGCCTGTAGTCCCAGCTACTCGGGAGGCTGAGGCAGGAGAATGGCGTAAACCCAGGAGGCGGAGCTTGCAGTGAGCTGAGATCTGGCCACTGCACTCCAGCCTGGGAAACAGAGCGAGACTCCGTCTCAAAAAAAAAAAAAAAGACTGAAAGCACTAGATACCTTAAAAATATATAGCAAGAAATGAATTAATGGAGGAAGAAAAAAACCAAATACCGCATGTTCTCGTTTTTAGTGGGTGCTAACCATTGGGTACCCATGGACATAAAACAGTTTTTCAACCCTTACCCCTCTCCCTCCCTCCCCGGCTAGTAAGTCCTTATTTCACAGGTGACAATAGACACTGAGGATGTCTAGCTGGGGAGGAAGGAAGAGGGGCAAGGGTTGAAAAACTAACTATGGGGAACTATGCTCAGTGCTTGGGTGACGGGATCATTTCTACTCCAAACCTTAGCATCATGCAATACACCCCAGTAACAAACCTAAATCTAAACTAAAAGTTGCGATATATTCAGTAAGTATATTTTTAAATAAAAATAGTTACAATGTATTGAGTGTCTATATGGGCCTGATACTCTTACATGTTTTACACCATTTCATTCGGTTCTGTGAACATCATCTATGTCACCATCATCATTTTACAAATTAAAAAACTGCAGCTACAAGAGGCTAAAGCAGCTTTGCTCAAGGTCACGCAGCTTGTAATCCACAGATATGGCAACACAAACACAGGTCTATCAGACTCCATATTCATATTCTTTGCACATATGTATCAGTGATGACAAATTTTCCCCTTACTTTTACATGTATTAATTTCGTTTTAAGACGTTACATCGTATGGTCCTGAAAATGTTATTCCTAATGGATATTGCCCAGCATTATCCTCCTATCCTATAAGCTTTTCCTCATTTAATTCTCACAATGTTGAGAAGGAGGTATTTTAATCCTCATTTTACAAAGGATGAAAATTGAAACATAAAGATGTTAAGTTATTTGCATAAAGAAACTAAGAAGTGACAGAGTTAGGGTTTTTTATTTTTATATTTTATTTATTTATGAGATGGCAGTCTTACTATGTTGCCCAGACTGGCCTCAAACTCATGGGCTTAAGTGGTCTTTCCACCTTAGCCTCCCAAGTAGTGGGGACTATAAGAGTGCACTACCCAGCCAGGCTAGAACCAGGGATTTTCTGTTTTTCTGGTTTGTTTTGTTTTGTTTTTGAGACAGAGTCTCACTTTGTCACCCGGGCTAGAGTGCAGTGGCATGATCTCGGCTCACTGCAAGCTCTGCCTCCTAGGCTCAAGCACTTCTCATGCCTCAGCCTCCTAAGTAGCTCGGACTACAGGCATGCGCCCACATGCCTGGCTAACTTTTTGTATTTTTAGTAGAGACAGGCTTCGCCATTTTGGCCAGGCTGGTCTTGAACTCCTGGCCTCAAATGATCTGCCCGCCCTGTCCTCCCAAAGTTCTGGGATTCCAGGCATGATCCACCATGCCGGCCTTAGAACCAGGTTTTAAAATGGAGCCATCATCCTCCAAGTCCACTGCTCTTTTTGATACACAGGTGGAAGTTGGCTTGAGATTGTGGGGTTACTAAACAAAATGTTGAGGAAAAAAGGCAAAATTTCCAAAAAGGCTTTTAAATGACCCCAAAAAGATACCCGCCTTCCACTACTTATACACCAGAAAAACCAACATTAAGTTTACTGTGTAACCCTCTCATTCTTTTAAAAGTGCTAATAAAAACATATACATTTATATTCTTTTAAAATATTCATTGTTCTAAAACACTAGAAATGCTACTTGCAATTAGATTTCTATTCATCATTCCAGGTAAATCACAAGGATCTAATTAATTTTAAAGATATGAAAGAATTTACATATGGACATGATTAAGACGACAACCATAAGTTAATTCGGCAACTATTTCTGGAGCACCTACTATGTGTCAGGCACTGTTCTGGGCATGCTGGGGAAACAGGAACAGACAAAATGCTCGCTCTCAGGCTGTTTCCTAGCCACCCCACTTTTATCATTAACAGTTTTTGCATATGTGTTTGCCAATGCAACCTATATTTCATTATTTTGATAGTTGTGTAACGTTCTGTAGTATGGGTGTATAAGAATTTATTCAATCATTTATTTATTGGTTAGCATTTGATTTAGGTTTTATTTTTATTTTTGCAACCAATGTTGCAATAAACACCCATATTACATGTATATTATACATATAGCTTATTATTTTTTAAAAAAGCAGTCTAACTTAGGTAAACAAAAACTGCCAAACAAACCCATCCCCACCCATTTGTTCTCACTAGCCCACTTCATTTCCCAGGTGTGTTCCCCGGCTCTGGTACTATCCACTTGGGTGGTGCTGAAGCAGGTGCTCTCTCTGCTCCGACAAGCCACTCCCAGCACAGTCCTCATACCCTGAGTCTCCCCTCGCTTCCAAAAGTCAGCTGTCAACCGACCTCTGCCACAAAAACTGTCTAATCACGCTTAATATGAAAATCTAAACTCTGCGGTGTCGCATAGGGCGCCCTGCCAATAATCCTTTGACCCCTCCCACCATTTTGTCACCAGAATGCCTTAGGCTCATGCCAGTTGCCTTTTACATGGTTAACAGCTCACCCTTCAAAATCTGTGTAAATATATGTAATTCAATGCACATATTTATGTATATCATTTTTGAGACGAGCATACATTTAATGGAAATGCACACCCACAAGAAGATGTAGCTCCTTGAATATGGTTATTTTCTTTCTCTTGCATCCATTCCTAATCCAGTGTGGCTCCATCACGTGGAATTGCGCCTTTCCTCGGCCATTTCCCCTAAGCTTTGGAACGACTCGTATTTCCTGAAATTTAAATCACTAGCTAGCGGTTTCCTGTCCCCCTTCCCGTCTCCCTTTCCCCCTTCAGCCTCCTCCCGCCTAGCTGGCTCCGGATCCGCGAGCAGCAGTGTCCACCTCACGTAGTTGGCCGAGGCGGTATCCAGATTCCGGGGGTCTCGCTCCTTGCCGCAGTGGTCGCTTAACCCCAGCGCCTTCCCAGTGCCTCCCAAGCCTCTCCTCCTTCCTCCCGGAGCTGTTCTAGGAGGAGCCTAAATGACCGCCTCCCCAGCTGAAGGGGATTGTGGTGCGTAAACAGGATCAGCTCCCTCGCCCCCAACTGCGCGGATCTGCGCCGCGGCCTGCGGGTCGGAGCGAGCCCTCGGGTGCGCGGAGGGCGCCGCACGGGAGCGGGGGATGGGGAATCGCGCGGCCCTGGAGCAGTCTCTTGGGCCCACTTCCTCGCCAAGTGGGGAGGGGGGCCACAGCCTAAGGAGTTGCTCCTCAAAAACCTGGGCGGACGGCGGCGACGGCGCGGATTCCTAGCGGCAGCCTCAGCTCCACCACCTCCCTCACCCTCCCCGCGCTTCCTCTCCGCCCCTCGCGCTCCAGCCACTTGGCCGCAGCCCGCGCTGTCCTCCGCCCCCCGGAGCCGCCGCGCCAGACCCTCGTCCAGACATGGGGGACCTGCCGGGCCTCGTGCGCCTCTCCATCGCGCTGCGCATCCAGCCCAATGACGGCCCGGTCTTTTACAAGGTGGACGGGCAGCGCTTCGGCCAGAACCGCACCATCAAGCTACTCACCGGCTCCTCCTACAAGGTTGAGGTGAAGATTAAGCCCAGCACGCTGCAGGTCGAGTGAGTGCGGGGCACCTGGTGGCGGTAGGGTCCCCCATAGGGTACAGGCGGAGGACCAAGGCCCCCGGGACAGCCTGAGCCTGTCAGGGGCCTCTGGCTTCGCTCCGCGCCCAGCGGGCCCTGGGGTTGGGGGAAGAGGTCACTCCCTGTCCGCCTTCGTCCCCTTCCTTCCCTTTGGCTTGTAGTCCTCTATTCTCGCTTCCTTCCACCTATCGCGGTGACCTCAATGAGTTCTTTAAAATCAGCGACAAGAAGCCAGGGTTTTTGCTTGTCTGTTTCTTATAAATTTCTCCTGCTTTCTGTTCAGCCTTGAGCGCGGAACCGCAGGCGGTCGGGGTGGAGCAGATGGGAGAGATCCGCAGGGTTCACCCACCGCAATCCCAGCCCTCCTGCGCCCTCCAGGCGGCCCACCGGGTCTGCCCGCAAGGCTGAAGGAGGGATAAAGGAGGAATGAGGTGGAAAGGAAGGGGAGGGATGGTTACTGGGGGTCCCTGAGGGATGCTCCCCACTCCCTTCGCCATTCCGTGGCTGGGACCCTGGGGTGGAGCAGCAGGCACTAGTAAGAGAGCGGCAGCCCCTTTCTCTGGCCTGGTTTCACGGTTTTCCATGCCGTAAGCAAGCTTTTCTTTTTCTCCTGAGTTGTCTGTTCAGCCTGGTGATGGTGCCTGGGATTAGCAACATCCTCATAGCAAGCGGATATTTTTTTGGTTTATGCATGGCGGGGATGATTCCCAGCGACCACTGGATGATGCACCCAGTAGACCTCTGGCGGGAAAGTGTGTGGGAGCATGCAGTGGCCTACCGGGAAGAACTGCGGGTGGAGCCCTTTACCTCTTGCTTCTATCTACCAAAAAGTCTAGTCTGCAGAGAGAAAATAAACCAGCATTTATTGTATCTACTACATGGTGGGCATTATTGAGGGGTGGAAGGACTTTGAATTCATCAGACACTACTTATAGCTTACGTTTTAATTCAATAAACTTGTATTAGTCTTCCAAGGTGCAAGGACCTAGAACCAAATCTGGATGGTTTCTGGTACTCCTGGTCCACCTATTTTTCAGCATCCCCCACAGCTCCATGCACCCTTTATTCTCACATTTCCCGGTGTTGTGCACCTGGATATAATCCAGGCTTTTCCTTTCCCTTCTTTCCTGCCAACCTTATCCCCGGAGTTATCTGTTCTGTATTCCATTTTTTTCCAGAGTATTCCTCTAGTGTTCAAACTAATCTAAAAGTTAATTTGTTAGGAACAAAACTATTTTTTCTGGTTACATTTTAATGCTATCAAGGATTTTTCAACTCTAACCCAGTGGTTCTCAAACCTGAGTACACATCAGAATCACCTGAAGGGCTTGTTAAAACACAGATGCTGAAGTTCTCCCCAGAGTTGCTAGTTTAGTCTATGGTAGGGCCTAAGAATTTATTTTCTAAGGTCTGCAGGCGATGCTGATACTGCTGGTCCAGGGACTTAGCTTTGAGAACAAAGGAATGATGCCAGTGAGAATTTCTGGTGGTGTAGAAGGCTTGAGGTACTCCAAATCATAGGACCCCTGGTTGTTGGAAAAGAAGAAAAAAAAAATATTAGAGAACGAGTTCAGTATTCTCAATCGTACCTGCATATTAATATCACCTAGATAACCTTAAAATAAATTTAACAGTGTACAAACTTCGTATCAGGCCAACTGAATCCTAATGTCTGGGGCTGGTGATATAGGTTGGTTTTTAATTCCTAACTAAAGAGGAGAAGCACTGCCTCCTGAACTTTCAGAACTTTCTCCCACACCACAATGTCCCCTTAGCTAAACCCTGTAAGATTCCTGCCTAGAGTTTTAGTCCAGAACAGGACAGGGTGCATAGGCTAATTTCAACCATATGTGGTCAACTCAAGTCTATTGCAGGAATATTTCCATTGGCGGTGTGCTTGTCCCACTGGAACTGAAGTCAAAAGAGCCTGATGGGGACAGAGTTGTTTATACGGGTACATATGGCACAGAAGGTGTGACCCCAACCAAGAGTGGAGAACGGCAACCCATCCAGATCACCATGCCGGTAAGGCCCGCTTGGGGGTGTAGGAGTGTGGTGCCATGGAAAATGGAAACCACAGAAAAGAAAACGGTCACTATCTCTCTCTAAGAAAAGGTGTATTGGGAGCCAATTATTGTGGAAATTGAGTTGTGAATTTCCTTCAAGTATCTGCTGGAGAGAGAACTGCTTAATTAATGCTCTTTTGCATGACAGACTGACCCTATAGCTGCTGAAAAGACACTATAAGTAGAAGCAGATGGTTTTGGAAGAGACAGTACTTACACTGCCATTTTCCCAGTTATTGTCTACATCAGAACTGGTTTGGATAATTGGCTGTGAAAAGATTCTGATTCCAGTTAGGCCACAATTTTCTCGTTATGAGAAAGCTGATTTGAATGACACTTTGCTACTTAAAGCTAAATGGAGAAGCCAAAAAAAAGTGTCATGGGAAATAATACACCTCATATATAATATAATACACCTATTATATATAATATACACCTATTATATATACACCTATATAATATACCTATATTATAATAATATACCTATTATATATGATATCTGATAATCCTATGTGATATCCTTGTGATAGCCACATGATAATCCTATCAGATATCATATATAATAAAATGATATACCCTGGTAATATGGCCCCAAGTAAGATAAAACAAACTGGTAGAAAGGATAGAGTCAAGATATAGATTTAACTATATGTGCAAACATAATAAATAGGTGATGAAGCAAGGGAAAGGAAGGTTCACCTAAACTGCTGCTTGCAAACTGGGCAGCCTTTTCCCTCTGCAAGAGCAACTTTGAACTGTCTGCCCTCTAGCTTTATAGGCAATATCACAGAGGTTCTTGAATATCACTCTGCATAAGAATCTCCTTGGGAATTTGTTTAAAATTCCAGTCCTAGGTTCCCTCTCCATTGATGTTAGCTCAATACAGCTAGGGTGGGAACAAAGAAACTCTTAGCATACCAGATCCTGAAGAGGGTGGTGTGGGAATGCACTTTGAGAAACACTCATCTAATCTTTAGAACCTTAAAGTGTTCACAGTCCTCAGTATACTTTTAAAAACCACAACAGTCACCTAAGAAAATAACCTAGCAGCTCCTATGCATCCGATGTTTGAACTATTTTTAGACAGTGCTCTGTTGTTCTATCAACCTTCAACAGAGAAAATTACAAAAATGAGGGAAATGTATAATTCCTGCAAGGCAGAAATGTTGTTAACATGTCAATAAATGTTCTTAGAAAGTTGTTTCTATGTCTTTGAATATATATGTGTGAGCCTGGGCAACATAATGGGACCCTGTGTCTAAAAAAATTTTTTTTTAATTAACTGGGTGTGGTGATACTACACGTGTAGTGCCAGCAACTTGGGAGGCTGAGGCAGGAGAATCACTTGAATCCAGGAGGTTGAGGCTGCAGGGAGCTATGATCATACCACTGCACTCCAGCCTGGGTGACAAGAGTAAGACCCTGTCACTAAATATGTATATTTGAGTGTCATTCCATATATATACTTTTTTTCTACTTGTATACATCTGTCAATGTCAAATATATGCCCATATATATATGGAATGTCATTTTAAAGTCTGTATGGGTATTGTATTTTATGAATGTATCAAATTATCCTCAGCCACTTATTGCTGATTATTTCTATTTTTCAGTATTATAAAGAAAACCACATTAAAATCACTCAGTACTGTACAATTGTCTAATGTTTTCTTGATTCCCAGAAGAAATATGCATGTTAAGGCATTTTATTTTATTTTATTTTATTTTATTTTTGAGACGGAGTCTCGCTCTGTCGCCCAGGCTGGAGTGCAGTGGCCGGATCTAATGTTTTCTTGATTCCCAGAAGAAATATGCATGTTAAGGCATTGTATTTTATTTTATTTTATTTTATTTTTGAGACGGAGTCTCGCTCTGTCGCCCAGGCTGGAGTGCAGTGGCCGGATCTCAGCTCACTGCAAGCTCCGCTTCCTGGGTTTAGCCATTCTCCTGCCTCAGCCTCCCGAGTAGCTGGGACTACAGGCGCCCGCCACCTCGCCCGGCTAGTTTTTTGTGGTTTTTTTTTTTGGTAGAGACGGGGTTTCACTGTGTTAGCCAGTATGGTCTCGATCTCCTGACCTCGTGATCCGCCCGTCTCGGCCTCCCAAAGTGCTGGGATTACAGGCTTGAGCCACCGCGCCCGGCCAAGGCATTTTATAAGACTGCCTCACTGACCTCTAGAAAAGCTTGGCAATTTACACTCCTATCATCTGTATTCAAGTATCCATTTCTCTCTGCACTAGTTATAGTTTGTCATTTTTAATCTGATTGAAATACTTTAATTTTTACTTACTGTTAATTTGAAATCTTGACATGTTCACTTACTGTTTGTATTGCATTGTCTAATGTTTCTAGAATAATGTTGACTGTTAGTAGCAGTCAGAGATAATTTATCTTATTTGATATATTTGATGAATTACATAAAGAAATACACTTCCAAATACTAAACTTTCTTACAATAAGCCCTACTTAAATATGTATTGTTAATATATTGTTAAATTATGTAGGCTCTTTTATTTAGAATTTTTAGATTTTTTAAATTTGCTCACTTTATCAGCAAATATTTGAGGATTTCCTGTATATCAGGGACTCAGAAGAGTAGTGAACAAAATAGATAACCTGGGTTTCATAGAGCTTCTGATCTAGAGGGTGGAAACACACTTTATACATGACTATCAATAATAAAGCAAATAATTGCTAACATGAAAAGTATAGTGAGAAAGTAGTGCTGTTAGAGTATATACCAAAGGTCTTATCCTAGTCCAAGATTTGGGGGATGGTTTTCTTGAGGAAAAAATCAAGGATGAATAAGAGTTGGGGAAAGAAAGAGCATCTGAGGAAAGAGTAGTTGCAAAAGTCAAGAGCTGGAGACAGCATATGTGTTCTAATGGATGAGAAGCCCAACATGGCTGGCATGAAGTGAGGCAGAGACGGTACAAGATAAAGCCAGAGAGGTATGTAGGGGTTAGATGTTATAGAACCTTCTTGCTACTGGATTTATCCTAATGACTATAGAGATTCATTGAAGTTTTTGAAATTAACTTTGAAATATGATTAACATAAAATGCACCAACTTTACACTTACATAGGTTTTGACAAGTAGATGCTACTATATAATCACCACCCCAGTAAAGATACAGAACACGTCTATTACCCTGAAAATTATGTGCAGTTAATTCCTCCCCAACCTAGCCTATCCTGAGCTTGCTGTCTCAATATTAGTTTTAACTATTTAAGAATTTCATGTAAATAGAACAGTGCTGTTTGATTTCTTTCACTTAGTATAATGTTGAGATTCACCTATGTTGCATGTATCAGTAGTTGGTTCATTTTGTTGCTGGGTAGTACATTATATTGTATGGATATACCATAATTTCTCCCTTCACCAATAAATGGACATCTGGGTTGTTTTCAGCTTTTGCTATTATAAGTAAAGCTGCTGTGAACATTTGAGTGTAAGTCTCAGTGTGAACACATTTTCATTTCTCTTGAGTAAATACCTAAGAGGACAGTTGCTAAATCACATGGTAAGTATGTGTTTATCTATGTAAGAAATAGCCAGACAGTTGTATCATTTCATATATCCACCAGCAGTGTATGAGAATTCTAGTTGCTTTACATACTCAGTGTATGTCAGTTTTTTTTAATTTGGAAATGCAAAAGACATAGAAGACCCAAAACAATCTTGTTTGATCTATATTGTAGTCCTTAAAACAGGTAGCATAAACCTTCCAGCTTTGTTTATTCAAAGTTATTTTGGTTATTCTAGGTCCTTTGTGTTTTACATAGATTTTAGAATGGAACTTGTCAGTTCCTCCAAAAATTGGGATATAGAGTTTCCATTAAATCTATAGGTCAACTTAAAGATATTTGACATCTTAATATAGAGTTTTCTATACCATGAACATGAAATATCTCTTAGGTCATCTTTAATTTTCTCCACAATATATTACAGTATTTCCTCTACAGACTTTATACATATTTTGTAAAATTTATTATTTCATATTTTTGAATTCTATAAGTGGAATCTTTGCTGGTATATGGAAATAAAATAGATTTTTTTGTATATTGGTGTTGGATCCTGAGACTTAGCTAATCCCTCTTACTAATCCTAATAGCTATTTTTGGAAGATCCTTAGGATTTTTTAAATATGCTATCATGTCATCTGTAAATAGTTTCTCTTTCCTTTCCAATCTGTATTCCTTTTATTTATGGCCTGATTGCAATGGCTAGGACCTTAGCAGTTTGCTGCTAAATAGAAATGGTGAGAGTGGACATTCTTGTCCCTCAGTCTGAGGGAGAAAGCATTCTGTTTTTCAACACAAAGTATAGTAGCTGTAAGGTTTTTTATTGTAAATCTTTTTGTCAGGTTGAGGAAGTTCTCTTCTATTCCTGGTTTACTGAGTTTTTTTTTTTTTTTTTTTTATCATGAACGTATTATAACATGTTTTCAAATAGTTCTTCTGTATCTTTTGAAGTGATCGTAAGGCGTTTTATTCTGTTTATGGTAGATTACATTGGTTTTTCAATGTTAAAATAACCTTGAATTCCCAGGTTAAATACCACTGGTCATGGTTTATTCTCGGTATGTATAGCTGGATTTGATTCATTAATATTTTGTTAAGGATTTTTGACATCTATGTTCCTGGGGGGATATTGGTCTATAGTTTTCTTTTCTTATTATGCCTTTGTCTCATTTTGGCTATCAGAGTAATGCTGGCTACATAAAATGATTTGGAAAGTGTTCACTCTTCTATTTTCTGGAAGAGTTTATATAGAATTGGTATTTTTCTTAATGTCAGATAGAATTCACCAATGAAGGCATAGATTATACTTTATTTGAATATTTTTTATTACAAATCCAATTTTCTCGATAGATATTGGGCTATTCAGATTTTATTTCCTGAGTTTTTGTAATTAGTCTTTGAAGTCATTTATTTCAATTAAATTGTCAACTTTATCGCCATAAAGTTGTTTATAATCTCCGCCATTCTTTAATGTCTTAGGATCTTTAATAATGTCTACTCTTTTACTCTTTCATTCTTTTTTTTTTTTTTTCCCCCGGAGATGGAGTCTCACTCTGCCTCCCAGGCTGGAGTGCAGTGGCAGCAATCTCGGCTTACTGCAACCTCTGCCTCCCAGATTCAAGCGATTCTCGTGCCCCTCAGCCTCCCAAGTAGCTGGGATTACAGGTGCGCACCACCATGCCCGGCTAATTTTTTGTATTTTTAGTAGAGATGGGGTTTTGCCATGTTGGCCAGGCTGGTCTCAAACTCTAGACATCAGGTGATCCGCCTGCCCTGCCCTCCCAAAGGGCTCAGATTACAGGTGTGAGCTGCTGCACCCTGTCTACTCTTTCATTCTTGATATTCAAAATTTTTATTTTTTTCCCCTCTGATTAGTCTAGCTAGAGATTTCAGTTTTATTGGCCTTTTCAAAATCCTAGCTTTTTTTTTCTCACATGCTTCACTCTATCTACTTCATTGTTTTCTAATCCTATATTTATTTCCTTTCCTTGTCCGTTTTGAAATATTTTAACTTAAGTATAATACATATACAGTAAAATGATCCCTTCATAGAGTTCTGCTTGTCAGTAGTTTGGTTATGATGCACTTAAGTGGTTTTTCTCCCCATTGCAGATCACTGAATTTCTTGAATCTAGAGGTTAATGTTTTCACCAAAATTGGAGCATTATTAACCATTGTTTTGTTAAATACTTTTTTAATACTTCATTCTCTCCTTTCTTCGTAGGACCCCAACTAAACATACATTGAAAAGCTTGGTATTGTCCCATAAGTCTTTGAGGACATGTTCAATTTTCTTTCTTTTTTTAATGGATTTTCAGATTAGATCATTTCTACTGATGTATCGTTAAGTTCACTGATTCTCCTATTTCTAGTCTTGTGCTTATCTTCTAAATTCTATTATATTTTTTGGCTCTTTTCATTTGTCTTTTTTGTAGTTTCAGTTTCTCAAGATTCCTTATGTTGGCTAATTGAGACCGTGTTTTCCTTAATTTATCTGAGCACATTTGTAATTGCTGGTTTGAAATATTTCATAAATCTAACACCTGTCTCTAGTTAGAGTAAATTACTATAGCCTGACTTTTTTTTCTTGAATATGGGTCACACTTTCATGTTTCATTACATGTCTGGCAATTTTTGGCTACAAACTTAACATTGTGGATAGTTTATTACCAACTCTAGTTTCTGCTTTATTCTTCTGGGTATTACTAGTTTTTTGTATTCTAGCTGGCAGTAAACATTCCTGTACTCAAACTTCAAACTCTGTCTTCTAGCAGTTTGCAGCAGCTGATCTCTTTGCTCAGTTTTTACAGCTTCTAGTTGCTGCTTTTTTAGCCTGGTCTCCTTTTGTGCCCATGGAGCTTAGCAGTCAGCCAAGGAACTGGACAGCTTATACTGAGATTTTTTTTAGCATACCCACCCTGAGGTTCCCCTATTTCTCCAGCTGCTCTGTCAATCCAAAACTGTTTTGTTTGAGACAAAGTTTCACTTTTGTCGCCCAGGATGGAGTGCAGTAACATGATCTCGGCTCACTGCAACCTCCACCTCTAGGGTTCAAGCAATTCTCCTACCTCAGCCGCCAGAGTAGCTGGGACTACAGGCACACACCATCACGCTCGGCTAATTTTTGTATTTTTAGTAGAGACAGGGTTTCACCATGTTGGCTAGGCTGGTCTTGAACTCCTGACCTCAAGTGATCCACCTGCCTCGGCCTCCCAAAGTGCTGGGATTACAGGAGTGAGCCACCATACCCAGCCAATCCAAAACTCTTTACTCTGATACCTACTTCTGAGGTTAGGAAATGCACTCAAAATACATACATGCATACATACATACATACATATAAAGCAACTATTAATCTTAGCACAACTTTATCTTTTAAGGATTGACTCTTTGCTGGTTTGTCTGCTTTTTCAATGGCCCCTGTAGGGTGTCCCTGTCCCACTATCCTTCATATGCAGTTAGTTAGGAATTACAGCAGACTTTATAGTCAGATTTGAGGTTCTATTCCTTCTGCAGATCTTTCTACCAGGATTTTCTAGGTTATTTCCAGCTTCTCTGCCAGTCCTGATGCTGTCTTCTGCCACTTCCAACAGATAGGGCTGTCATTTTCTCCTGCCAGGCTTTCAAGGGGTTGTGTAGTACCCCTTCATGGTAATGTGATAAGATAGGCACCTTAAAAACACTCTAGTGGCCAGTGCTTATATTAGAAGGGGAGACAGAAAAGCAAAGAACAATTAGAAGGCCTTTGCAGTCTTAAATTTTGGTATTAGGGTTAATAGTTTTGCAAAGTGAATTAGGAATATTTTTTATAGCTTATGCTCTGAAACAATTTACATACCATAGGACTTAACTGTTACTTGAAAGTCTGACAGAAATTTCCCATAAAAGTCAGGACCAAAAGTAAAGATATTTAGAAAGAATGTCTTGCTGTCAATTTAGCCCATGACGTTTGCCTTTTGGGGGTTTTATTGAGTGACTATTATGTTTTTCTGAGGAAAACATCCATTTCTACAGAATTTCAAAATGTATTTTCAGACCTCTAGAAAATTAAATGCTACCGATAAACCAGTTAAACCATCAAAAACCACACCCTTAAACAAGTTTAGAAGCACTTTAACTGAGTTGCACATTGACGTTGGGCTTCCAAAAGTTACAGAAGTTTGCTCTAAGAAACAGCTGTGTGTAAAAACAGCTCATAGCTAAATGCCCTAACTGTTCCATGTGGAGTGTTTTCATTTTTGTTTTGTTTTGTTACAAATTAGAGCTAGAAAAGCTTTTTAACTTTTTTTTTCTTCTGGGAAACAGAATATTTCTCTCCCTTCTAATGAGATGTTTTAACTCATTCTTTTTCAGACTGTTTTCTGAAGTCTGGGTCCACCTGAGATATTTCAGTGCTCACTGAAAGGGGTGGGGAGAGGGCAGACATCTCTCTTGTTCATCTGGTCATGTGCTGCCTTATTGGGTAGAAAAAAGTTCTGCAAAATCTTTAAAATTGGCCAGGCGCGGTGGCTCCCGCCTGTGATCCCAGCACTTTGGGAGGCCAAGGCGCGTGGATCATGAGGTCAGGAGATCAAGACCATCCTGGCTAACACGGTGAAACCCCAATACAAAAAAAATAGCTGGGTGTGGTGGCGGGTGCCTGTAGTCCCAACTACTCAGGAGGCTGAGGCAGGAGAATGGTGTGAACCCAGGAGGTGGAGCTTGCAGTGAGTTGAGATCACGCCACTGCACTCCAGCCTGGAGCAACAGAGTGAGACCCCGTTTCAAAACAAAACGAAACCAAAAAAACTTCAAAATCACTGATAATTGACCATATGTGTTTTTTTAATTTTTGCACCAGTAACCAGACAGCCCAGCATCAAATCTAAGCTCAAATCAAGCATTGTGTTTAATATGCTTATATTTCAGACTATCATGTGTATTTTTTCATTTTATGTAAAATGCTAAGCACCATCTTAAATTCTTTGTAAAATGATATATAGGTATAAATATATAAATTAAGGTTAAATAAGGCGGGAAAGTTAAATTATAAAATCTAAAATTGGCTGGGCGCGGTGGCTCAAGCCTGTAATCCCAGCACTTTGGGAGGCCGAGACGGGCGGATCACGAGGTCAGGAGATCGAGACCATCCTGGCTAACACGGTGAAACCCCAATACAAAAAAACTAGCCGGGCGCGGTAGCGGGCGCCTGTAGTCCCAGCTACTCAGGAGGCTGAGGCAGGAGAATGGCGCAAACCAGGGAGGCGGAGCTTGCAGTGAGCTGAGATCTGGCCACTGCACTCCGGTCTGGGGGACGGAGCGAGACTCCGCCTCAAAAAATAAAAATAAAAATAAAAAAATAAAATCTAAAATTATGGAAAAATCAAAATTGACTAGAAAAATTAACACTTGATTTTTAAATAGAAATCATAAAGAAAAATAAATTACGTCTCTACACAGTGTAAAGTGAAAATAAAACAATAGTGAGAAATATGACACTTCTTGAAGAGTCTGTGATATTTTAAAAATACCAATCTTCAACAGAAATATTGACAAAACATTTTCCAGAAGAAGAAACTAAATTAAAATGTAGAAATGTGCATTCTTGTAAATGGTAGTGAAAAGTAAACTAGGAAATCTATTTTTTAAAAGTAATTCCCAATGACTTTTTTTTTTTTTTTTTTTTTAAATAAGAGACAGAATCTCACTCTGTAACCCAGGCTAGAGTGCAGTGGCATGATCATTGATCACTGTAACCTCAAACTCCTGGGCTTGAGAGACCTTCCTGCCTCTCAGCCTCCTGAATAGCTGGGACTACAGCCACATGCCACCAGGCCAAGCCAATTTTTTAAATTTTTGTAGAAATGGAGTCTCACTATGTTGCCCAGGCTCATCTCAAACTACTGGGCTCAAGCAATCCTCCAGTCTCAGCCTCCCAAAGTGCTGGGATTACAGGGGCGAGCCACCACGCCTGGCCCAATGGTATCATTTTTCTAAACAATGCCGCCTTTGCTGTCAACATTGTAAAACGGTTTGCAAACTTTAAAAGGACCAAAATGGCCATATATGGGAAGAGCAATAAAGATTCATTTCTTTTGACCCAATAATTCCACTCCTATTAAAGTAGACATATATACGAAATTATTTATTAAAGCACTTTTTGTTAGAGGGCAACTGACATATCTAATATCTGGGGAGTAGTCTAATTGTCATGATACATCATGATAGAGTCCTATGTCATCATTAAAATTGGAACAATTAGGCCAGGCACGGTGACTCATACCTGTAATTCCAGCACTTTGGGAGGATAAGGCAAGAGGATCGTATGTGGCCAGGAGTTCAAGACTAGCCTGAGCAATATAGCAAAATCCTATTTCTCAAAAAAAAAAAAAAAAAAATTAGCCAGGCGTGGTGACATATTCCTGTAGTCTCAGCTTCTCCAGAGACTGAGGTGGGAGGGTTACTCTAGCCCAGGCATTCAAGGCTGCAGTGAGCTGTGATCAAACCACTGTATTCCAGCCTGGGCCACAGAATGATCCTGCCTCAACAAACAAGGACAAAATTGTAACAATGAATGTATAGTTAGACAACATATACAATTGTATAACACCGTGACAAAATTGTAACAATGAATATGTAGTTAGACGATATGTACAATTATATAACATTGTGACAAAATTGTAACAATGAATATGTAGTTAGACAATATATACAATTGTATAACATTCTGACAAAATTGTAACTATGTAGTTAGACAATATATACAATTGTGTAACATATAATGTTAAATAATTGCAGCTGTAAAATATGTTTATGTGAAGGGGATCTGAAAATCAGCTGAATCAAAATGTAAGGATTACTGCCACTTTAAAAATTTGCTAAAATTTATGAATCTTTTTCTTTTTTTTTTTTTGAGACAGAGTCTCGCTCTGTCACCCAGGCTGGAGTGCAGTAGCGTGATCTCGGCTCACTGCAAGCTCCGCCTCCCAGGTTCA
>NW_012115599.1:5647925-5648593 GCF_000951035.1 Colobus angolensis palliatus
CTGCGCCTGGCCGCCGTTTGTAATCTTTATACCATGTTAGAGCTAAAAGTGGCCTTAGAGATTAGATAGTGGAATACACTTTTCATTGAAAACTCAGGCCCACCAAGTTATGTCTAGGATCACACAGTTAGAGATAAATAGTATCCTGATATTCTTTTTTTTTTCCTATTTATTTTATTTATTTATTTTTTAGATAGGATCTCACTATTACCAGGCTGTTATCTCACTGTTACCCAGGCTGGAGTGCAGCAGCATGATCACAGCTAACTGCAGCCTCGACCTCCCAGATTCAAGCAATCCTCTCACCTCAGCCTGCTGAGTAGCTGGGACTACCACTGTGTATGACCCATACCCGGCTAATTTTTTTTTTTTTTTTGTAGAGGTTAGGTCTCTGCTGCCCAGGCTGCAGTGAAGTGGCATGATCCTAGCTCACTGCAGCCTTGACCTCTGGCAAGTGATCCTCCAACCTCAGCCTCTCAAGTAGCTGGGACCAGAGGCACACACTACCATACCCAGCAAAACTTTTTTATATTTAGTAGAGACATGGTATTGCTGTGTTGTGCAGTCTAGTCTTGAACTCCTTGCCTCAAGTGATTTTCCTGTCTCGGCCTCCCAAAGTGCTGGGATGACAGGCATGAGCTACCATACCCAGCCTTACTATCTTCTTT
>NW_012115599.1:5649466-5651054 GCF_000951035.1 Colobus angolensis palliatus
TCTCAGCCTCCCGAGTAGCTGGGATTACAGGCAGCCACCACCATGCCCAGCTAATTTTTGTGTTTTTAGTAGAAACAGGGTTTCACCATCTCAGCCAGGCTGGTCTTGAACTCCTGATCTTGTGATCCACCTGCCTTGGCCTCCCAAAATGCTGGGATTGCAGGCATGAGCCACCGCACCCAGCCTCTTTATTTCCTTTCTTTGTCTTATCACTATATAGTCACCAGACTGGCTAAAATTGAAAGGACTGGCAATGCCAAGTGTTGGAGAGGATATAGAGCAATTGAAATTCTCATTGCTGGTGAGAATATAAAATGGGCACAATCACTTAGGAAAAGTTTAACAGTTTCTTATAAAGATAAATGTACTTTATAAGACCTAGAACTTTTAGTCCTATTTAGTGAAGAGAAATGGGAAACATTTACTAATAAAACCTCAAACAATACAGGAATAGAAAGGCTTGAAATTCAGTGGAAATTGATAGGTCACACCACACTAAAAGTCACAGATGTATATTTATACTGAATTTGTTTACTAATAAAGTAACATCATGTTTCTTTTAACATTGTTCTGTCCTCCGAAGTAAATGGATTTCTAAGTGATCTTGATTAATTTCATGTCTGCAGTAGAAGTAGGTGGCATGGTGAATAGAAAGAAGTACACTGGAGATTCTATGCCAATGGGTTGTAAGACCACCAAAATTGTTTAAAACAAGCTCTTTGGATTCCTCATTTGTTACTGAGGACAACAGATGAGTCTCCTCTCCTTGGAATCAGATGTGTTCTCTTCCACATTAGTTGTGAAGTAAAAAGTGGACCCAGGCTTGCAACTCATAAGAATACTATGGCAAATAAAATATCCAGGTAGAGTGTCTGTCTCCGCTGGGGCTGCTAAAACAAAATACCATAGATTGGATGGCTGAAACAACAAACATCTATTTCTCAGAGTTCTGGAAGCTGGGAAGTCCAGAAATCAAGGCAATAGTCTGGTGAGGACCCTCTTTTTCATCCATAGACACTTTCTTGATGTATCCTCACATGGCAGAGAGAGAAAGAGATCATCTTTCTCATGTCCCTTATGAGGCCACTGAACCCATTCATGTGGGCTCCACCCTCATGACCCTCATACTTCCCAAAGGCCCTACCTCCAAATACCATTACAGTTAGGATTTAGGCTTCACCATATGAATTGGGGCTGGAGGAGGGCATAAACATTCAGTCCACAGCAATGCCCTAAAGCATTCTACCTGTGACAATCCATGTAATTTCTCATTCAGGGAGGAAAAAAAAAACTGTCCACTATAACGATTCATATCAGCAGTTTTGTACAGTGATAAATAGCTCCTACCTGGGAATTAGGAGACCTAGGTTCTTGTCTGGCTCCTATCATTGGCTGGCTTTGGAGTCTAGACTGAGGGCAAGTCATTTAACCTATCTGAATCTTAGTTTTTTCATCCATAAAATGGAGATAACAAAACCAGGCACAATATTAAAGTGAAATGATGTATGTGAAAGTATCACATAAGGCCGGGCGCGGTGGCTCAAGCCTGTAATCCCAGCACTTTGGGAGGCCGAGACGGGCGGATCAC
>NW_012115599.1:5653274-5658865 GCF_000951035.1 Colobus angolensis palliatus
GGGTGCAGCACACCAACATGGCACATGTATACATATGTAACAAACCTGCACGTTGTGCACATGTACCCTAGAACATAAAGTATAATAAAAAAAAATCTGAAGATAGAAAAATTCAATTTCTTAGAAGGTTATATTTTTCATTTTTTCTATATATCTTATTTTACATATGTGAGCTCATAATGTATATAAACCATTCCAATTCATCTTTTAACATTTTTATAAGCATTTCCTTGAAGCATTGACAACCCTAAACTCCTTTTTAATGGCTCTGTAAATTTATCATATGGATATGCTGCCATTTTCATATTTTCCTAACGTTGGATGCTTAGATTGTTTCTGGTGTTCAGAAATTGTCACCAAGTTATTAGAGGAATAGTGTCTCTTTAAAAGTTTGTATTTCTTTAATTACTAATTACATTTGAATGTTTTTGCAGGTGTTAGTCATTTTTTCCTTTTTTTAAGACAGGGTCTTGCCCTGTTGCCCAGGCTGAAATGCAGTGGCACGATCTCACTGAAACCTCTGCCTTCTGGGCTCAAGTGATCCTTTCACTTCAGCCTCCTGAGTATCTGGGACTACAGACGCACACTCCCATGCCCAGCTAATGTTTTTAATTTTTTGTAGAGACAGGGTTTCACTATGTTGTCTAAGCTGGTCTTAAACTCCTGGGTTCAAGTGGTACTCCCATGTTGGCCTCCCAAAGTGCTGGGATTGCAGGCATGAGCCACTGCGCCCAGCCTTTTTTTTTTTTTTTTTTTGGATGAACTGTTCCAATTTTTTATTCCAATGTTCTTAGTAGTACTTACTAATAATGCATATAGTCCTTTATGTTAAGGATAATGACTATTTGGTAATACTTTTGGGAAATACAGTTTTGGTTTAATTTTTTTTTCTAGTAATCATTAAATTTTGAAAATACAAATAAGAACATAGAAGAAAATCAGCTGGGTGCGGTTGTTCACGCCTGTAATCCCAGCTACTCGGGAGGCTGAGGCAGGAGAATTGCTTGAACCTGGACAGCAGAGGTTGCAGTGAGCCGAGATCGCACCCCTGCACTCCAGCCTTAGGCGACAGAGCTAGACTCCATCTCAAAATAATAATAATTTAAAAAGAACACAGGAAAAAATAAAAACAGTCTATCAGAATTTCTAATATTAAATATATATACACATATATACTTTTTTTTTTTTTTTTTTTTTTTGAGACAGGGTCTTTATCGTCCAGGCTGGAATGCAGTAGCATGATTATAACTCACTGCAGCCTCAAACTCCTGGGCTCAAGCAACCCTCCTATCTCAGTCTCACAGGGTGTGCCACCAAACCCAGCTAATTTTCAAACATTTTTTGTAGAGGCAGGGTCTCACTATATTGCCCAGGCTAGTCTCAAACTCCTGGTCTCAAGCGATCCTCTCATCTTGGCCTTCCAAAGTGCTGGAATTACAGGTGTGAGGTGCTATACCCAGCCAAGTATAATTTTAATTGAATTACTACTTCATGTTCTTCATGGTACTCTGCTTAGTTCATGTAACAATATAAAATAAAAACTGTATTAAATACTTTACATTTAAAAATACTACATAGTATTCCATTATATAGATATGCCACAAATAGTGCCTTGAAGATGGACCTTTAGTGTTGCATTGTTTACTACTCTAAACTTTGTGATGTTCTTAAGATAAATTATAAATGGAATTGCTGGGCCTGAATGTACTCACACCTTTAGCTTCATACAAATGATCCTTCCAAAAGGCTAATTCAATTCCCATTAGCAGCATTTAGAATACCTGTTTTCTTATAGCTCATTAAAAATGGATATTTCTATTTTTCTTAACTTTGAGGTATAGTTTACATGTAATTGACTCATCTTAAGCATACAGTTCAATGAGTTTTGACCAACATATATGTACAGCCATGTAATCACCACCCCAATCAAGATGTAGAATGCTTCCATCACCCCTAAAAAGTTCCCTCTTGAACATTTGCATCAATTCCCCTTCTCACCCCAGGCCCTAGATAACCACAGATGTTTCCTGTCCATGTAGATTGCATGCTGTCTGTGTAGATGGACTCATACAGTATGTATTTTGGGGGCCTAGATTCTTTTGCTCAGCATGTCTTTGAAATCCACCCCTGTTGCTCCTTGAATCAGCATGTCTTCCTGTATTGTTCAGCAAAAGGCCATTTTATAAATATACCAAAACTTGCCTATCAACAGGTGAATAAACATTTGGGTCAATTCCAACCTGGGGCTATTGCGAATAAAGGTGCTGTATGCTTATATAGGTCTTTAAGCCACAACTCTCTAAAAAGAGATAATTCACTTTCATACCTGGGAGGTCTGTGGACTCTAGGTATATCATCCACTATTTCAAATCGAGCAAATTTCCCAAAGGAAAGTCTAGATCTTGTTTTGGGATCAAATTAGCAGGATGAGGCAATGGTGCAAGATATAATTTTGAGAGCATCTTGGAAAGCTATCCGGGAAGCACCTGATCACCCTCCTCCTGTATCAGCAAGAAGCATAAGACTCCTAATGCTCACTGCCTTCCTCTGTCCACGTCTTCTGGCTCATGCCAAGTCTAAGAATACTGCCAAGTCAGTCCCTGTCCCCTCCCATGACAGGGGAGGGTCAGAGGAGAAAATAACGACAGGCATCATGTGGTTTAATGCCAGATCCCCTAAATAGCTCCAGAAGGCAGTAGCAGGGTCAGGCTACCCCACAGGCCACTTGAGCATCTGCCCAGTGGCCTCCAGGGTATTCCATGTACTCTTCTCAGCAGCAAGAGATGTGTACTTTATACCTCAGGAGCGCTCTGTGCAGTGATTTACACGGCCTACCTTCTGGAAGTAGAATACAAACTTCTTAAGAGCAACAATCCTGCCTTATACAAATTTTTATACATGCATAGTAGATACTCAAATATGGTTTTGGATAATGTATAAGCCCAAGATGTAGGCATGGACTCCTGACTTATAAGTACTCAATGTTTAGTAGTTAAAATAGAGCCTTTAACAAACACTTCCAATGAAATATTTTTGGTTATCACTTTGAACGAAATATTTTTCTTTGGAATTAAAACTAATGGTGGAAATTATATCTTATGTAGATGTATTGTACATAGGTTGTTCTGTACCATTGTATTTTGAGAAAAGCCAGTAAACTTTATTCCTCCTTTTCCCTTTGCCATTCCCCTTCTGTAGCAGGGACCATTTGGGGGGTGAACATGGGGGTTTGTTTTAGAGACAGAATCTTGCTTTGTTGTTCAGGCTATTCTGGAACCCCTGGCTTCAGGCTAGCATCCTGCCTCAGCCTGGGGTTACAGGCGTGAACCACACTGCACCTGGCCAGCAGGGGCCATTTTAGAGTAAGCTTTAAAATTCTAAGTTTTCAAAAAATTAAACTTGAAAAACAAGATAAACTTTGGAGTTATTTTTATTAAAAGAAATATGATAGCAAGTGGCACACATGCAATGGAAATCAGATTTTATAGAGAAGAAAGGTTTACAGACAGCTTTTTAGGAAAATATCTCCCATCACAAAGGAGGGAGCTAGAACACTAAAGGAAAGGCTTCAGAGCCTTGCAGACCAAGAGAATCTGGACCGGGTCTGCTTGATTATCCAGGAGCTATGCCACTAATGTTAGCTCTCTTCTATTTCTCGTGGCAGAATGAGGTTTTTATCAGGCATGTTTCTCTTCCCTCAGTTCACAGACATCGGGACCTTCGAGACGGTGTGGCAAGTCAAGTTCTACAATTACCACAAGCGGGATCACTGCCAGTGGGGAAGCCCCTTCTCCGTCATTGAGTATGAATGCAAGCCCAACGAGACACGCAGTCTGATGTGGGTGAACAAGGAGTCCTTCCTCTGAAAGTGGCTCTTTCTGATGCTGCTGGACAATCTTTTCAGAAACCCACTTTTAGATAAACCAGCGCAAGCCTTAAACAAGGCACGCCGTACCACTGCTGTTCCCCATCTGGTCCCGATGACCTACTAGCCCTGATTATTTTGAAAGTGTAATTCCCCTCTGATACAATATCCCTCACATTCAAGATGGTGATGTACCACCCCCGAGAATACTTCCGTCTGTATTTTGTGCTGATGTTCCTGCATCGGTCATACTATTGACCACTCGTGACCGGAGTTCAGTGGCACTGGCAGGCTTATCCTGCTCTTGACTGTTCCACTGACTGACTATGGTGTTTTGTTTCCAAGTAAAGTGATTCCTCCTTTTTTTTGTTCAATGTTAAATTTAAAAATAACCATGTGTATGGGTCCTCCCATGTGTAATACGGTAACATGTAATTTGCAGTGTTTGTCAGCTTTCAAAGCAGGCTTTGTGAAAATGTAACACAAACAGCAGCGAATGGGGCTCCAATGTTGTGCTTCCTATCAACAGCTCCACTCTTACAGGGAAGGATGATAACAAACCAGAAGGACAATTATGTACGTATTTATAATGTATTAAAACTCTTGTAAGTAACTTAAGGTATTGTGCAATGGCCTAGCCTAGTAGAAATGGGGGAAAAGCATTGCCGTGGACCATTGTTAAAGTGACAGGAGTTGTAGGGTTACCCCTTTGACAAGCTTCCATAGTCTTCAGACATGCACATTGATGGCATCCCTACATTCTTCTTCACTTGAACTTTGTAAAACTGCATATGGACCTGTAATCAACTTTTGATATTTCTTAATAAAGGCATTGAAAATCATGCCCTGACTTGCATTCTTAATTTGGGCAATAGCTATCTAGCAGGTGGATCCCTGCTCTAGGCCAGCTTCATTCAGGCCTCTATGCTACCCAGGATGAGGGAATGTGTCTGGAGTAGAATTAGCACACCTATTCATGAATCAAGTCTGACCTTTTAGCAGGATTGCTCCAGCCAAATTTAACAGGGCTAGCACAGGCCCAGGTGCTTGGTGGGCAATCAAAAAATGCTGTCCCTATCTCGCTCCACTACTCTTTCTGTGGTGACCCCTCCCTAGTTGGTGAGCTATGTGGTTCAGTAGCAGGAGAGCAATGGTGCTATAATAGTGTGGGTACATCATGGTTGAGGCCTCCTTGCCTACTTCCAGCACCTTGCACAAAGCCCATATACCATACAGTTTAAGGATAAATTCCATAAGAAGTAAAGAAACTTCCTCTTGAAAAGTAACATGCTATTTTTCAATAATATTGTAATATTTACTTGGGCAGCACAAATCCTACTGTGTTGGAAAAAGTTGGTTGGGGATTGTTTGTTTTTGCTACCTGTAAACCCTTCTTATAAGAAAATGCAAGCTGCTGGGAGTATTTTAAAGAGTTGATTCATTGTAGAACTGAATTTCAAAGGCTGGCACTCAACACCTTTTCCACCTGCAAATAGCTTACGTGCAGTGATGCTGTGCAGCCACCAGGGAACAGCAATGCCTTGCCTTTGGGGATCATAAATGATGTTAAAGGAGTGTAACATGTTTCTCAATAAGCTTGTTTTTCAAAAAAAAAAAAAAAGTCTTCATTACAATTGCTAAAACATAAGTACTAACCCATTCCTAATCACTGTTTTTTAAAACCAACACTCAATTATTTGAACAGACATTGAGATATTTAAAACAA
>NW_012115599.1:5659458-5661280 GCF_000951035.1 Colobus angolensis palliatus
CTTTTTTTTTGAGATAGTCTCGCTCTGTTGCCCAGGCTAGAATGCAGTGGCATGGTCTCGTCTCACTGCAACCTCCACCTCCCAGGTTCAAGCAATTCTCTTGCCTCAGCCCCCTGAGTAGGTGGGATTACAGGCACGCAGCACCATGCCCAGCTAATTTTTATATTTTTAGTAGAGATGGGGTTTCACTATGTTGGTCAGGCTGGTCTTGAACTCCTGACTTCGTGGTCTGCCTGCCTTGGCCTCCCAAAGGGCTGGGATTACAGGTGTGAGCCACTGCACTGGGCCCATACTTTTTTTTTTTCTAACTAAAGGCTTTATTTAGAGTTTGAAATGAGTCAAGGCAGATGTGGAGGAAACATGTCCTGGGATAACTGCTCACACTGTCCCACAAACGAACCAGAAGATGAGCCCTGGCAGAGCACCTGGAGCGTGTGAGTCCTGCTCACATCCTGGTCACCACACCTTTCTCTGTCTCAGTTTGCTTAGCTCTGAAACAAAGGGTTAGACTAGAAGAATTCTGAAGCCTTTTGAGAGTTATGGTTTGTACCTCTATTTTACACTCCTTAAAAAAAAAAAAAAGGAAAGTGTGTGTGCATATCTGTGTATGTTGTATGTGTATGTGTTCCCTTAGGGCCAGAAGTCAGGTTGAATCAAGGGAGGTGAGGAGGAGATGGAGATGAAGTAACAGAAAAACTTCACAGCTAATCTGCACGTTAAGTGATCTCTCCTGGCATATACTGTTCTACTTATGATTGGGCTCCAGCCCAGTCTCTCTGGCTACTTTTCACATAGCTCTCCTCCTACTCCAAAATTTGAGTGCTCAGCTATATCGAGCTGCTGAGTTGTAACTTTGCCCCTCAGCCATCTGGAAGGGCTATTTTTACACGAGTTGTAGCCACGTCTTTCTACCTCCAAGCATCAGATGGCTACCCAGAAGCTTGAGGAACTAGGCCATCCTTCCAATTATGATGATGACTAAAACACTTTTGAACAGGTGGAAGAATAGAAATGCCTTGAGTTTATATTTTGTGACACCTCGCTTATTGAGAAGTCACTTATCCAGCCATCTAAACTATCTGGATCACAGTTAAGAACAGAAAACATGCCAAAAAATAAAGATCCCTGTCAGATGTCACAAAGTCCATTCACTAAAGGCTTGGGTCTTCTCTCAAGTCCTCATGACTCCTATTTTAGACACAGTTCTAACAGGTGGGGTGATCTGGTTTCTGACTCTTACAAAATTGGAAGTAGAACAATTAGAGGGAAGAAGACAATTTGTAGAGGTAGATATACTGAAAATATTCTTTTTTGCAGAGAGGACAGAAAACTATAAAAAGCAGACAAAGTAAGTCAAAAGAATAGCAGATGGGGACATCTCTATGCTGTAGGTACACAATCCTGTACTAAACCACAGTAGTTTCTGTAGATATCAAAACTTGATAAGCATAACTATATTCCTGATTAATTTAGAAAGAGGGCCCATTATCATCAGCAATGTATCATGGTTCAGTGTTTAAAACTCAGATTCTCCACCAAGTGTGGTGGCTCACGCCTGTAATCCCAGCGCTTTGGGAAGCTGAGGTGGGTAGATCGTTTGAGGTCAGGAGGTCAAGACCAGCCTGGCCAACATGGCAAAACCCCATCCCTACTAAAAATATAAAATTTACTCAGCATGGTGGAGCACACCTGTAATCCCAGCTACTTGGGAGGCCGAGGAAGGAGAATCACTTGAATCCAGGAGGAGGAGGTTGCAGTGAGCCGGGATCACACCACTGTACTCCAGCCTGGGCTTCCGAGGGGATTCCTTCTCAAAAAAAAA